>NC_053026.1:413787449-414001764 GCF_003073215.2 Triticum urartu | reverse complement strand
AAATTCTTTTCAACACAAAACCCTAGAGAGAAGATGACATGACTTCTTCCATTTAAAATGAAAAGGGGTGTTTGAAAAATATTTGAATTCCATTGGGAAATATTTTTCCACTTCTGAAACTTTATGCAACTCAATGATTTTCACGAGAGAAGATAAAATGACTTCTTCAAATTATATGAAATATGAGTTGGGAGTTTGAAAGAATTAAATTCAAAGTTCTTTTGAATTTATTTTCAATTTGGAATGTTATACATTAGATCATCATGCATACCTTATTTTCTTGCATTTTGGTCGATCCTAGAAATTTCACGCAACTCAAGCACCTTCGGAGAGAGTTGGAGATTTCGTTATTTTCATATTTGAGAGTTTTCTCGAATTTGAAAAGAGGATCATTTGATTTATTTATTTCATCTTCAATTATTTTTCCGATATCAAAATATGAGAGAGGGAATAATATGACTTTCCCAAAATATAGGAAAAATGAAGATTTAATAAATAGATTAATTTTGGATTTTTCCGGTGTTTATTCGCATTTTATTTGGATAGGGAAAAATGCGCGTTTTCAAAAAATTGCTTTTTAGGTCCGGAGAAAATTTTATTTTGTTCGGCTCATTTTTAGGAGTTGGGGAAAATTTACTTTAGGTTTTTCGGAGTTCGTTTAGTTCTCTTTTTGTTTTTTTTTCTCCGCGCTGAACCATTTATAAAAAAAAACAGGAACTTACCGCAGGCCAGCCGGGCCAAGGCCCAGGCCAGCCGCCGACCCCAGCCCAGCCTCCTGCGCGTCATGCGCCAGGCAGGCGAGCGCCAGCCGCCGCCGCCTCTAGGCCGAATCCTTTTGGATTCTAGGCCGGCTCTTTCCTTGTTCCGTTTTCTTTTCTTTTTTCTACTAGGACTCTTTTCCTATTCCTAGTCTATTTCTTGTCCCCTACCCCAAGTAAACCCCCCACTCACCTATATAAATACCCCAACACCCCCCCTCTAAACACATCAAATCAAAGCCGCAGCAAGCAGCAGCGCGCAGCCCCACCCCACGCCCCTCACCCGCGCCGCCGCCTTAGCCGCCGCCGCCGCCGCAACTAGCCGCCGCACCTTGCCCACGCCGCCGCCGCCCTAGCATGCCGCCGCCGGAGCCCCGTTCGCCGGAGACTTCACCGGAGGTTGCCCCGCGTCTCTTTTCCTCGGATCGTTTTCTTCTAAGTCGTTCCGATTCTTTTCTTCTCTTCTAAATCGTTTTCTAGATCGGTTTTTCGTTTCGGTTTTCTTCTCCGAAACCCTATATCGGATTCGTTTTCTTTTCTGATTTAGTTGCTTTTGGACCGTTCGCCGGACCGTTCGTCCTAACGAACGTGATCACCGGATTCTTCTAGGTTAACGAACGTCCGTTCGTCTTTTTCTTCTCGTCGGATCTATTTCCGCGATCGCGATCTCAGATCCGATCTTCGTTCTAGTTTATCTTCTCGCCCGTTTATCGGAATCAGGTGATTCAAGCGCCTGGAGTTTTGGTTCGAAACCACCGTTCCATCTAATCAACTTAAACAAGTTTTGCTACTGTAAAATTTTGACCTAGTTTCAACTTGCTAGAACCGAGTTGTTTCTTCCGCCGTTTGTTTTCGGTTTCCTTGTTCGGTTCTTTCTTTCTTTGCAACCGGAGTTCTTAAGTTGAACTTTCTGGTTCGTTCTCTCGTTCGAGTTTTGCTTGTGCATTAGATGAGTACTTATTGTGTGGTTACTATTGTTTGCTTACGATAGATTGACCGGAGTGTGACGAGTAGATCTATCAAGAGTTTTAAGTGCGATTCATCTTCATCAACCTTGCAGGCAAGTTCACACTTTGATCATACCTTTTCTACAAACCATGTTTTATTGCATTAGATCAATCCTCTCACATTGCATGATTAGGATCTAATTAAATTGTGGGATGGGAAGTAGATGAGGTAGTACCTATTACCTGTATTATTATGAAACCTTTGGGAGTTACTTCTACGTTTGCTTATTATGCCATGCTATGCTAGTAGACGTGGATTGGGTGAGTGATATCCATGACAGATGTGAGTTTATTAATTTTAATGGTTTATCTAAGGTGGCAACTTAAACACACATCTGGGTGGATTGAGGCACCTGATGTCTATCAGGACTTGCCTGTTTTTTTCCGGACCGCCACCCAGGCTCAAAGGGATCATAAGATTATTCATGCTAGAAACTTCCGTGTGCAGCCACATGCTACTATGGGCTCTGGCATAGTTTACTAAGTTGTGCGAACTCTTACGGGGTGGACTAGCAGATGTAGGGGATGTAGGTGTACCGGTCTACCCCACATGTAAGGTGCTAGTGCTTCTGAAAGACTATGTCTCAGTCATCCGTCTTCTCAAACACCCTGTAGTGCGAGAAACCAAACAGAGGCGATCGAGTCATGTGGGGAAAAGTGCGCAAACCTCTGCAGAGTGTACAAACTAATCATGATTAGCCGTGTCCCCGGTTATGGACAACTTGAGTATCTAGTACTTGAATATCATTGTGAATCTCAACATGTTACTTCTAATTAATGTTGTTGGGTTTTAATTATTTTTAATTGGGATTGAGAATGCTGTCAACCATTCTCGATGTTTCACAACCACCATGATATTTAATTAAACTTATTCCTTTGCAGTAGGGAAAAATTGGCTTTACGCAAAAACATTATAACCATAGAGCTTTTCCACCAGCCAAATATGCATATAGTGATAGCCATTGTTCATCATTTTCTCTATGGTGTGAATTTGCCAGTACATTCAATGTACTGACCCGTTTCGGGCTGCAACGTCTCATGTTGCAGGTTTCTTACGACGAGTAAGTGATACGTTAGGGTTACGATTTCTACACTCAACTTTGCCGTTGGTGTTGATGGGTAACCACAACCTTGTTGCTTCAGCTATATGGATTGAGGTAATAGTATTTACGTTACTATATACATGTGATTTACCTCTGTTATAAATCCTTCGAGTACTGTGTGTGTCAGCATACTGATCCAGGGATGACACATAAGCACAGAGACTTGACCCATTCGGGTCGGGTCGCTACATCACTCCCTTGTGCACTGTTCCGATGATGTTTGGATATCCTTTCACTGCTCTCTTAGCATACCCGCCTATGCAACTCTGACCTTAACTCTTATTTCTTCTAGAGATATCATCTCAAACAAGCAAATCCGTATTTTAGCAAAGCATGACGGTGCTACGGGATCTGGTACACATCCTGCACACCCTTATAACCTTGTAATTATATGTCCTCCGGTACAACATCAAGGTCGATTCCTCTTATTTGATCAACCATTCGCTGTGTCAAAAATGCAGAGGGGGATGCAAGGAGCACAAGGCCTGCACATCCAAGCAAGTGGTAACATGGACTTGTACATGGAACATCCCAAGTGCAAGCAGAGCTGTAGTGAGCCTGTACAACGAGCTAGCATAAGTCCCTGCATTTCATTTAATTCATACTGGCATTCGTGTATGATTTGTGTTCAGTGGCTGATCCATGAATTCAAGTCACCAGGGGCGAACATTTAACTTAAAAAATACGAAGGCACTTGCACTCCGGAAATCAACATAACTTGAGAAATTTCAAGCTACATGCACTTTGAAAACCAGCTAATGATCCAAAGTAGTTCAGATTATAAACACTAAATGATGCAAGCACCAAAAAACACAAAATGCAACATGGTGTACAAGGACTACAAACATGGTCTGTACCTGCTTGATTTATTCGTTCTCTGACTGAAAATATCGAAGTGTAATTGCATGTATAACCAGTGCGCAAACTGCATATCAATATATCTATCCTGCACAAGTATGCTAATAGTTTCAAACAACAGATTAGAAAAGTATTTATGCTATGTTGTCATGATACGGGGACTTTCTGGTAGATGGCCTTGACGTTTCCTCAAGCTATGAAAATGCATTATAATTTGCTTATCATCAATGCCTGCAAATCCCTGTCTCTCTCAACATAGTAGATCATCATTAGACACTAAATCCTTCAATGAGCTTGCAAAATGCTTGCATTAGATCCCTCATTAGACACTATATGTTCATCACCAGGAGCATGTAAAATGTTTGCATCAAATCCTTCATTAGCAGTCTGTTCATTAGACACTTCAGGCTCAAGAACAACATGAGCTTGTATGTTTGCACTGGAAACTTGATTAGATACATCAGATTCAGTCAGTTTAGTATTGATTGGGGGAGTTATAAAATAAGTAGAAATTGGTTTCATTTTCTCATAGATTCCCTACATACAAGCAGTTTTACAACACCGTCAGGTTTAACTATTGGCCAGAAATTGAAGAGTTGAATTAGATATAATCAGGGATGTGATGTACCTCCTCGTTGCACATGCTACTCTTGCAAGCTGCGACTGTCCATTTGCGCAAGCTCGATGCCATGTCCGTGCTGCCGCCCCCGCCTCCCACGCAGGCTATACCCAGGGTTGGATCTTCATCTTCTTGTCCTTTCGTTCGCTTGAAGCCCGGCGACCGCCCTCCAACGAGGGCGCGAGGAAGTGTTGTGTCGGTCTATCCAGCGGCGGCTAGGTTAGGAGCGAACCAGACTGGAGGCTGGAGCGAATGAATTGGGATTTTTCCTACTGTCGATCGATATGGGAGGCGCTCGTTTGGGCCGCGAGCCTGCTATAGGGCCTGCCTTGCACTTATGTTATTGGCCCATCCAAATTGAAACATTTTTCTTCATTTTTTACATTGCCTGCTCGTGCGTTGGGACGAACAAAACTAGCGTGGGCCAAGTTGGACTACTCAAACTAGGTGCACACTTTCCGGCCACCTGAGGCGGCCGCCCATACTAGCCCCTATGGTGGCGTCGCCCCTTTTTGCGTGTATGATTGGATAGTGAAAAATATTCCAGTGGCGCTTTTGATTTACCCACAGAATGGTTGAATTGCTTGTTTCTATGAACTGAGTTCGCCAATAATGTGAAGGATGCCAGTCTTTTCATCCTATTGTAGATTGCTTAGATCTCGATATGCCAAAAGTAATCGCATGAAATATACAGTAAAAGCCAGTGTGATGTGTTTGGCTACAACTAGTCTGACTACACGTCCTCATATAACATATCAAGGACGCACCATCTTACCAGATTAACCATTCGACTTACCCATGCAGTGTGGGAAGAAAGAAGTATTGGGATTGCGTATCCAAGCAATTGATGCCATGGACTCCTTCGTACAACCTTGTAAGCGAAAAATAAGTTGCAGTGTGCCTGTACAAAGAACTAGCGTAAGTTCAGTTACCTACTTCTCAGAATTTTAGTTAGCCACTTATTGCAAAATTGTTCAATTACGTTGCTTGGCTTAATTTAGTTTGCTACTGATTACATAATGGCACAACCTATTAATCATATTGTAGATTGCGCCTATCTATGTGTTTGATACTTACTGTTAAGAATTACCTATTTGCCTTGACTTAAATATCTACTTGTTTGTTTAACTGCTTTGCTATTGCAACAGCGGGTTACAATGATGTTAATAACTACTTTTCAGCATCCAATTGAAATTCTTTAATTCCTTGTTTGTTTAACTGGTTTGCTGTTATAACTCCTAGTTGAGATGTTTTGCTAACTTCAACTTTTCTGAATCCAATCGGAACTTTAATGGCAAAACAGGTTAGCCCAAGATCAAAGAGCGAGGTTTCCATGGATGTTGCATCATCCCACAGCAGTGGCACCGGCCCAATTGTGCATTATGAATTGCCAACTACTGATCCTCTAGAGGCTAAACTAGTGGTAGAAAGAGATTCTGCTTCTGCACTTAGAGATGACGTTGACATGTTGAGGAAGCAAACAGCACAATCACAAGCAGTACTCAAGACAACCATTAAATATTTGGTGGATTTCAAAACGAAGCAAGCTGAGACTGACCAGATTGTTAAGGTCCTGAAGGAAAAAAGGAAATTAAATTCCTACTTGGTAAATCATAGGTGAAATGTTCTTTCCATAGTTGAATAACCTTTGTGTTGTCTGTTCATGTAATCAATCAAACCATTTGTTTTAGAGATCATGTAATAATTGTTTTTTTGTTTTTTTGTTTGTAATTTTATTTGAGCACAAGTCTGTATTAATTGATAAGACTCGGAGACATTTCATTTGGATTGCAATGCCAGACCTACAAATATGCCAATCGGGCTGAATGTGCATTTGGCAATAGTAGTATAGATGGACCATAAGTGGCACGCATCGGAAAGGGCCAAGATGCTGGCTAAAAAAGGATGCTGTTGTAGCCAAAAAAAGTACAACGGCCTGGCTTATGTATGTTAGTTGATATTATTGATCCATATACTCTATAAGTGTTTATATGTCTGTTAGTTCCGTACATTCTTGGTTGATTGACTCGGTATTTGAATCTTGATACATCGCTTGTGTACATATCTAAATGGGAGTACACATTATGCTGCGTGTGACATTTGAGTTGCACATGAAGTGTTCCAAATATTCGAATTCACCTTAAACTGGATTCTAGTTTCTGAATTTGAGTATCGGCATTTGTAAACCATATTCATATATGACAGTGGAATACATCTTTGTCGTCCTTTTGAAGATATATAAAAACACATAGAATGATTTATAAAGATTCATATAGGAATACCAAATGGATTCGAATTGAGTTGCCAGGGTAAACATGGATTCTTATTGTCCCAAAATTCGAAAGAAATAACAAAATGACCACTCCCACATCGGCTGCCCGAAGCCAAGTGTTTGGGAGATGGAAATTACTGTCTACCCATTACACGGACAATCCATCGGCCTGATTTCCACTGCTCTAAATAGGGGTAGGTTAGTATCTTCAATTAGACGTGACACGACCGCCTCTGAGCCCATTCCGACACGGTGGGCGTCAAACATGGGCGGCAAAACTCATTTGATTCAAGCTTGTCCGAAAGACCTCTGTTTCTCCGTCCATTCCCCATTCATACACGGTGGGCGGCAAAACACCCTCTCCTCGTCCGAAATAGATGTAGGCTAATATTTTAAATATGGGCAGATGTGTAACTTCCATCAGACGTGACACAACCGCCCTACCTGTCAGCCCCGTTCATACACCGTGGGTGCCAACCGTGGGCGGCAAAACACCCTCTCCTCGCCTGAAATAGTTACCGACAAATATTTGGGAGATGCGAGATTACCGTCCTATCCCCAACCGACGAGACGTCCAAATTTGAAACGGGCGATAAGTTCGTAACTTTCCCATATTTCAGACAGGCGCGTCCCAAAAACATGGTTCCCCGTACCTCTCCCTCCATTTTCCCATTCATACACCGTCCGCGCTAGAACACCCCATTCCCACACCAGCTTCCGTCTGCCACCCCATCCATCGCCGCCGTCCTCCACCACATCCATCGCCACCGTCCTCCACCATGCCGGAGCGCCTACCAAGACTGCGTCGTCCACTGCTAGAGATGGACGTTTCTCATCCATGGCGACGGACCAATAGCCTTCCATCGCGTCCTCTCACTTCATCGGCGCCGTCATCCTCTTTGTCGGGGCCGCTCATACGACCTTCTCTTCCACCGCAACGGGACTTATCCCCCGATGCACCCGTCTACCGTCGCAGATCTTCTTCAACGCCAATGACAGCCATTGCACCCCTGATGCCTACATGGCGCCGCAAGAGAGGTGGTACTTCATATCTCCTCAACTTTTTGATCTCAACCAGAAAATAGATCTTTACTTGGTTACTCTACTTTCTTTTCATCTCTTAGAATTTAGTTCTTAGTTCGAAGCAAACAATGGATGCTAAATATCATTTCTCCAGTTTGCAGCTTCAAATCTGCCATGGCACAGCCATAATATGGTTTAATTTATCATGCTTAGGGTTTAATTGATCATGTTGGTTCCGTGGTGGTTTCTTTAATAGAAATCAGAGGGGAAACCCTCTTTTGCTAAAAAAATATATGCTTAGAGTTTCCCCCTTTTATGATCACTATACGATCAGAATACATGCTTCGTGCCATAATAACACTGCTCCACCCATCAAGCTAAACAAGCTTAGTTGTTCAAATACGAATCTGATATTATTAAAACAGAGTTGTTTAATTGGTCAGCTAAATGTTCCTAAATTAGTTTCAAAAATGCATGTTCGCCGCTCGGGTGTGTATCTATGTGTGTGGTCTGGTCAGCACGGTTGGGGAGGTGAACTTTGCATATGCAGGGGTTTATAGGGAGACACTCTCCGAGTTGAAACCACAATGTATTCCATAGATAATCTGACTACTTTTTATGTTTTCATGAATCTCAGATTCTGAACAGCATCATAATGATTATGAGCTTGTGCGCATGAAAAGAATAAAGCAGAACAATGCCATGGCTGTCAAACTTGGCATTAAGGGACTGAAATCAAGTCTGGATGCAATGCAATGCAAACACTCTCCACCTACAGATTCATGCTCAGAATATGGTACTAACAATGATTCTAAGCTAGAGGGAGACCTAAGTCAATGTAGCTCCCTAGTGGAGGAGTCAGAGGAAGATGCCCTATCTTATTCACCCATCAAGGTACTTGCTCTAACTTTCCAAGGTTACATTGCTCGCACATATCTTGCAACTGATGCTTTGCATTGCTTCTACTTTTTTGAACTGCCATTAGCTTAGTTTACACATCGTGTATGTGAATACGCCCTGCCTATCCATTTTCAGTACATATTCCATCTGTCATCATACCATATTTATCCATTCAAATGATGTTCTTGTGTATCAGACGTTCAAAAGGAAGAGGGCGATTGCTGATCGTGGAGGAGCACAAGCAAAGTATTTAGAAAAGGTAGTGGCACCTGATAAATCAAATAGCCCATTAGGTGTAGTTGCAATATCACCTGACCCACAAAATACCCCAACTCTAGCAGACTCTAGCCCTACTACACTGGTCATTTCTGATGCCCCTACTCAGCAAACAGTATGATTATGCCAGTTGACATAGCACCAGCTGTACGACGCAAAACCCCCATTCTAGCAAAGAGTACACCAAATCCAGTTGCCAAATCCCTTTTCGAACCAGAGAGAGCCCCAATTCCAGCAAATAGGAACCCTGTTCCATTTCTTCCCAGTTTGGAAGACGAAGCTTATGTTGTTGTCAGGAACTTTGTGCGCATCTTTCCTTCATTGAAAGATTATACCGCAGACACAGAACAATTTCCAGTCTTCCTCCGCAACTTACGTGTAAGTAATGTACTAATGTTATTCATGGTCATTATTGCATATGTTTCTGCTGACAGAAGACACAAGATTTCATTCTTTTAAATAGGCGAGGTGCAAACTGGATTGTGATGACGAGCAAGGGTTGGTTGCGCTTTTCAAGCACTCGTTGATGAAGTATCGTTCCTACCTGAGGCAAGCGCACTTCGATGGCAAGCCTCTGAACGAAATTTCTGTAAAGTCTCCGGTGCTACATTTATCCGACGGTGACTGGAATAATCTTTTTACACATTGGTCTCGGCTGCAGCGTAAGGTACTGTCTATGATATCACATCACAATTTGAACTACATTTCTGCATTTGCCTTAATGTCTCACTTGTATGAAAACTGTTAGCAGAAGAACATTCGTTCTCAAGGGACCACAGAATCTCACAACTATACTGCACACTGCATTGCTCTTGTGAGTACCTCTTGCCCTGTATGACCATACTTACTTTCATAGTTGTTTGATTATGTAGCATCACTACACATGTTAGCCTCGTAATCATCCATTTGGTGGACATTATAAGATTTGTATGGACTCTTACATAAATTTAGAATCAACCCAATGCTTTTGAAGAGGTTTAGCTCTGCAGTCCTCTTGTCAGGACTGGACGTGGTCTATCACTATACTTACATTAACAGCTACTCCCTCCGTCCCATAATATAAGAATGTTTTGTACAGTACACCATTGTTCAAAACACTCTTGTATTATGGGAAGAGGGATTGGTTCATTTTGTAGCATTCTGCATCTTATCTCCCTCGCCCACCATTTACTAAAAAATATCAGATCTATATTTAATCTTACCAACAAGTAGAATACACAGACAATGACAGTGCAGAAGTGTAGCCCATTGCTCTTGTCAGTACATTTTGTCTTGTAACGCATGTACTTACAGGGATTGGTAGTTGATTATGTAGCATCAATCTGCATCTTATCTTCATTATCCTCTATCCCTTCCAATATTATCATATCTATAATTACTCTCTACAAAATGTAGAGTACAGGCAATGCTTATGAAGAAGATTCTGTGCTGAAATTCTTGAGTTATCCTTCCCTTGCCATGGAGAGGGGCATTATAAAGCCGGTGTTAACTGTTAATGTAAGTCAGTCCTTCTAAAGCCTTTATCCTCAACTGCTGTTTAATTTTCTCATACTCCCTATCGTTTACTGCTGTTTAGTTTGTTGTTTCTACCAAAATGCATGTTCGTAAGAACCGTAAGTTCTAAGTTTTACTTGTAATACCAAATTCCTTATTCATACCATGCACATTACTTAATATTCCCTATATGTATGCTTGTTTTTGTGGATCTATAATCCAGTGTGTGGTGAAGCATCCCACGTTTGCACCTTGTCATCTCCTGTTTTATCTTACTGATGTGGCTGATGATATGAACAACATGCCATGCACATTATCCAAAATAGATACAATGATTTTCTTTGCCCTTCATCTATGCTTGTTATGTTGACATGGTAATCCAGTAGTGTGGTGAAGCTCCCCGCATTATGAACAATGCCAAATTATGCTATTGATATTTTGAACATACTCTTTATTTTCTAATTTGAAATTGGATAGAATTGACAGAACAGTTATCATCTTTGTTTATACACGTGCAAAACATGTCATCTCTCTGCTTTGTTTCAGGGTGATATGCCTGATGGCATGCACAAGTCTGCTGAAGGCTGTGAGACAAACCCAACATATATTGCAGCAAAGAAGGCAAAACATCTTGAAGATAGCGAGACAACCCCAAAGTCTTGTCATGATGCAGTGTTCAAGTTACTTGAGACTAATAGTCAGACAAGCTCACAGAATTTGTTGTCTGAATCAGTTCGACTTCTTCAGTCCCAAGTTCTAGTAGAAAGGCATTCTGCAACTCAACTTCGACTTGAAGTCCTATCTCTAAGAAAGATTGCGGAGAACACCAATGAGAACCTCATCGCTAAACAGCTACACCTGGAAGCTATGGCCGACATGCTAGGCCGGTCTCACAGCCTTGCTCAGCAGCTTGCGCAGCAGTTCCCCCGCAAGGCTAACCTTTCTTGAACTGTCTTGGAAGTGGTCTCGGTTCAGTATTATTTTGTTATGCTGCAATGGTGCCCAGTTTTTGTAATATGCTTCTTCGTTGAGCTTTATGATCACTGATGGCGAACTTTGATGCTCAGTGGATGTAATATACCTTAAATCCTTTATTGTGTAGTGTAGGTTTATTCTTAGTTACTATGCCATAATTTCTTTATTGTATAGAGTAGGTTTGTTCTTAATTCCTACTAGTTACGCAGCAGCCCGAAATGAACCCCGGCCCATGATTGTGCGAATCAAATCACGGGCTTTTAACAGGCCAAAATTGTCTGGGTCCTTGTTTGGCCCAATCAGATATCGGCTGCGAGCAGGTCGGATGCAAACCGGACCATAGTTAGGCCCAACTATATGACGGGCTTTTAACAAGCCAAATTTAATATAGGGCCGAAATGTTAAACGGGCCCTTAACAGGCCAAAACTAATATCAGGCCGAATTACTAAGTGGGCCTTTAGCAAGTGGGCCCAAAAGCATAGTGTCTAGTTCACGGGCCGAATCTGATATGGGCCATAATTGAGCCAAAAGCCTCTTAAAGGGTCGGACCTGATCTGGGCCGTAATTTGAGAACGTGGTAGGCTTTTAACGGGCCGGATCTCATATGGGCCACTATTAGGCCCGGAGCGTGGCTGGCCATTAATGGACCGGATCAAATATGGGCCGGCATTTGGCCCAAAACATGGCAGACAGTTAATGGGCTGGCCTACTAGGGTCCTTAAAATCTTGTGGGCTTACAGCTGGGCTGGCCCATTAATGTCGGCGAAATCTTGTGGGCCTTTAGCTGGGCCAGCCCATTATGACCCGCAAGAATCTTGTGGGCCTTTACCTAGGCCGGCCCATTATGGCACAAAAAAATCTCGTGGGCCTTTACCTGGGCCGGCCCATTATGGCCTGCAAAATCTTGTGGGCCTTTAGCTGGGCCAGCCCATTATGGTCCACAAAATTTCGTGGGCCTTTAGCTGGGCCGGCCCGTTATGGTCTGCAAAATCGTGTGGGCTTCTAGTTGGACCGACCCATTTAAACTTGTTGGGCCGTGCCACGTGTCGACGTATCATAGGCGCCTTCTGTCCAGTGAGTGGATGACATCTGTCCCGACGATGAGCCGACACGTGTTTCCTCTAGCCAATGATGATTTTACACGTGGAAAATCCCCATTGGTCGGGGCTGTTAACGGGTTATCGGATCCAAAACTCGACCCGATAGCTTAACGGCATTCTGTAACGGTGGATGCCACGTGTCGGTCACCCTTGACGAAAGCACTTCTGTGACGCGCGATTTATCGTCATGGAAGTGGACACTTCCGTGATGATAATTTTGGTAATGTCATGGAACACTTCTACGACAGCACAGGTATGACTCTCTTGATTCTGTCATAAATTTGTCATGGATGTACATGCATGACAAAAAACGCGACCTACTGTGACAAACACGTATCATCACGGAAGTGTATTTTTTTTGTAGTTCTATGGTTAGGAAACATAACCATCTTTGATCAACGAGCCAATCAAGTAGAGGCATACTAGTGACACTCTTTTGTCTATGTATTCACACATATATTATGTTTCCGGTTAATACAATTCTAGCATGAATAATAAACATTTATCATGAAATAAGGAAATAAGTAATAACTTTATTATTGCTTCTAGGACATATTTCCTTCAGTCTCCCACTTGCACTAGAGTCAATAATATAGATTACACAGTAATGATTCTAACACCCATGGAGTCCTGGTGCTGATCATGTTTTCCTCGTGAGAGTGGCTTAGTCAATGGGTGTGCAACATTCAGATCCGTATGTATCTTACAAATCTCTATGTCTCCCACCTGGACTTGATCGCGGATGGAATTGTAGTGTCTCTTGATGTGTTTGGTTCTCTTGTGAAATCTGGATTCCTTTGCCAAGGCAATTTCACCAGTATTGTCACAAAAGATTTTCATTGGACCCGATGCACTAGGTATGACACCTAGATCGGATATGAACTCCTTCATCTATACTCCATCATTTGCTGCTTTCGAAGCAGCTATGTACTCCGCTTCACACATAGGTCCCGCCATGATGCTTTGTTTAGAACTGCTCCAACTGACAGCTCCACCGTTCAACATAAACACGTATCCGGTTTGCAATTTAGAATCGTCCGGATCAGTGTCAAAGCTTGCATCGATGTAACCATTTATGACGAGCTCTTTGTCACCTCCATAAACGAGAAACATATCCTTAGTCTTTCAGGTATTTCAGGATGTTCTTGACCGCTATCCAGTGATCCACTCCTGGATTACTTTGGTACCTCCCTACTAAACTAATAGCAAGGCACACATCAGGACTGGTACACAACATTGCATACATGATAGAGCCTATGGCTGAAGCATAGGGAACACTTTTCATTTTCTCTCTATCTTCTGCAGTGGTCGGCCATTGAGTCTTACTCAACTTCACACCATGTAACACAGGCAAGAACCCTTTCTTAGCTTGATCCATTTTGAACTTCTTCAAAAATTTATCAAGGTATGTGCTTTGTGAAAGTCCAATTAAGCGTCTTGATCTATCTCTATAGATCTTGATGCCCAATATATATGCAGCTTCACCGAGGTCTTTCATTGAAAAACTCTTATTCAAGTATCCATTTATGCTATCCAGAAATTCTATATCATTTCCAATCAACAATATGTCATCCACATATAATATTAGAAATGCTACAGAGCTCTCACTCACTTTCTTGTAAATACAGGCTTCTCCAAAAGTCTGTATAAAACCATATGCTTTGATCACACTATCAAAACGTTTATTTCAACTATGAGAGGCTTGCACCAGTCCATAAATGGATCACTGGAGCTTGCACACTTTGTTAGCACCCTTTGGATCTATAAAACCTTTAGGTTGCATCATATAGAACTCTTCTTCTAGAAATCTATTCAGGAATGCAGTCTTCACATCCATTTGCCAAATTTCATAATCATAAAATGCGGCAATTGCTAACATGATTCGGATGGACTTAAGAATCGCTACTGGTGAGAAGGTCTCATCGTAGTCAACTCCTTGAACTTGTCAAAAACCTTTCGCAACAAGTCGAGCTTAGTAGACAGTAACGTTACCGTCAGCGTCTGTCTTCTTCTTGAAGATCCATTTATTCTCGATGGCTTGCCAATCATCGGGCAAGTCAACCAAAGTCCACATTTGTTCTCAAGCCATTTTGTGGAACCTGGCTCGTCATCGCTTCCTCATAGTTCATAGGTTCATCATGGTCAAGTAACATGACCTCCAGAACAGGATTATCGTACCACTCTGGTGCGGATCTTACTCTGGTTGACCTACGAGGTTCGGTAGTAACTTGATCTGAAGTTTCATGATCATTATCATTGGCTTCCTCACTAATTAGTGTAGGTGTCACAGGAACCGATTTATGTGATGGACTACTTTCCAATAAGGGAGCAGGTACAGTTACCTCATCAAGTTCTACTTTCCTCCCACTCACTTCTTTCGAGAGAAACTCCCTCTCTAGAAAGGATCCATTCTTGGCAACAAATTTCTTGCCTTCGGATCTGTGATAGAAGGTGTACCCAATAGTCTCCTTTGGGTATCTTATGAAGACACATTTCTCTGATTTGGGTTTGAGCTTATCAGGTTGAAGCTTTTCCACATAAGCATCGCATCCCCAAACTTTAAGAAACGACAACTTTGGTTTCTTGCTAAACCATAGTTCATAAGGCGTCGTCTCAATGGATTTAGATGGTGCCCTATTTAACGTGAATGCGGTTGTCTCTAAAGCATAACCCAAAAATGATAGCGGTAAATCAGTAAGAGACATCATAGATCGCACCATATCTAGTAAAGTACGATTACGACATTCAAACACACCATTACGCTGTGGTGTTCCAGGTGGCGTGAGTTGCGAAACTATTTCGCATTGTTTCAAATGAAGACCAAACTCGTAACTCAAATATTCTCCTCCACGATCTGATCGTAGAAACTTTATTTTCTTGTTACTATAATTTTCCACTTCACTCTGAAATTCTTTGAACTTTTCAAATGTTTCAGACTTATGTTTCATTAAGTAGATATAACCATATCTGCTCAAATCATCTGTGAAGGTGAGAAAATAACGATATCCGCCGCGAGCCTCAATATTCATTGGACTACATACATCAGTATGTATGATTTCCAATAAATCTATTTCTCGCTCCATTGTTCCGGAGAACGGCGTTTTAGTCATCTTGCCCATGAGGCATGGTTCGCAAGTACCAAGTGATTCCAAAAGTCCATTGGAATGGAGTTTCTTCATGCGCTTTACACCAATATGACCTAAACGGCAGTGCCACAAATAAGTTGCACTATCATTATCAATTCGCATCTTTTGGCTTCAACACTATGAATATGTGTATCACTACTATCAAGATTAATTAAAAATAGACCATTCTTCAAGGGTGCATGACCATAAAAGATATTACTCATATAAACAGAACAACCATTATTCTAAGATTTAAATGAATAACCGTCTCGCATTAAACAAGATCCAGATATAATGTTCATGCTCAATGCTGGCACCAAATAACAATTATTCAGGTCTAAAACTAATCCCGAAGGTAGATGTAGAGGTAGTGTGCCGACGACGATCACATCGACTTTGGAACCATTTCCCACGCACATCGCCACCTCGTCCTTAGTCAATCTTCGCTTAATCCGTAGTCCCTGTTTCGAGTTGCAAATATTAGCAACTGAACTAGTATCAAATACCCAGGTACTACTGTGAGCTTTAGTAAGGTACACATTAATAACATGTATATCACATGTACCTTTGTTCACCTTCCCATCCTTATTATCCGCCAAATACTTGGGGCAGTTACGCTTCCAGTGACCAGTCCCTTTGCGGTAGAAGCACTCAGTCTCAGGCTTAGGTCCAGACTTGGGTTTCTTCTCTTGAGCAGCAACTTGTTTTCTGTTCTTCTTGAAGTTCCCTTTCTTCTTCCCTTTACCCTTTTTCTTGAAACTGGTGGTCTTGTTGACCATCAACACTTGATGCTCCTTCTTGATTTCTACCTCCGCAGCTTTTAGCATTGCGAAGAGCACGGGAATCGTCTTATCCATCCCTTGCATACTATAGTTCATCACGAAGCTCTTGTAGCTTGGTGGCAGTGATTGAAGAACTCTGTCAATGACACTATCAACAGGAAGATTAACTCCCAGTTGAGTCAAGTGGTTATGGTACCCAGACATTCTGAGTACATGTTCACTGACAGAACTATTCTCCTCCATCTTGCAGCCGTAGAACTTATTGGAGACTTCATATCTCTCAATCCGAGCATTTGCTTGAAATATTAACTTCAACTCCTGGAACATCTCATATGCTCCATGACGTTCAAAACATCGTTGAAGTCCCGGTTCTAAGCCGTAAATCATGGCACACTGAACTATTGAGTAGTCATCAGCTTTGCTCTGCCAGACGTTCATAACATCTGGCGTTGCTCCTGCAGCGGGTTTGGCACCCAGAGCAGCTTCCAGGACGTAATTCTTCTGTGCAGCAATGAGGATAATCCTCAAGTTACAGACCCATTCCGTGTACACTACTATGAAAAGGGCTACTAATGGCGCACCAGTTTTGCCTACTAATGGGGCATCACTTGTGCGCCATTAGTATCACGCCACTAGTATTTTTTACTAATGGCGCACCACTGGTGCGCCATTAGTATAGGCCACTGGTGCGCCATTAGTATAGGCCACTGGTGCGCCATTAGTATTTTTGAATTTTGAAGGCGGGAAAATAGTAGTGGCGCACCGTCTAACCCCCACCATGCGCCATTGCTATTTTTGAATTTTGAATTTGGATCTGGATCGTGATTTTTTTGCCCATTTTTTGCTCGTTTTTTTGCTCGTTTTTTGGCACGATATTATTTCAAATTTTGTTCCTGTTTTTGGATCTTGTACATTCTTTTGCCGTGTTCTTTTCCCAGAGAGGAGTTCGCCGGAGAGGAGGAGGAGGTCACCGGAGAGGCGCTCGCCTACATCGCCGGAGAGGAGGAGGAGGAGGTCGCCGGAGAGGAGTTCAACGGAGCATTGGAGAGGAGGAAGGAGAAATTAAACCATGAGGGGATGGGAGGAGAGGAGGGAGGAGGAGCTCACCGGAGAGGAGGGAGGAGAAACCGTGAGGGGAGGGGAGGGGAGGAGAGGAGGGAGGAGGAGGTCGCCGGAGAGGAGGAGGAGGTCGCCAGAGAGGAGGAGGTCGCCGGAGAGGAGGAGGGTAGTATGGTGGAGGAGGGAAGGAAAGATGGAGTGGAGGAGAGGAGGAGATGGAGTGGAGGAGAGGTGGAGTGGAGGAGAAGAATGAAGAGGTATGGAGGAGAGGACCACGCCCAGCCATATATACGACATAGTAATGGCGCACCGTGGGCAGGTGCGCCATTACTAACTTTTTTTTTAATTTTTTTGATTTATTTTGAATTTTGAAGGCGGAAAGTACTAATGGCGCATCATGGGCAGGTGCGCCATTAGTAAATTTTTTATTTTTTGACTTATTTTGAATTTTGAAGGTGGGAAGATAGTAATGGCGCACCATGGGCAGGTGGCATGGTGCACTGTGGCATGGTGCGCCATTACTAGTTCAACTAGTAATGGCGCACCACTCCCACGGTGCGCCATTAGTAGTTTTGAAAAAAAATTAATTTTTTTTACTAATGGCGCACCATGGATGTGGTGCGCCATTAGTATTTGCACACTAATGGCGCACCAACACATGGTGCGCCATTAGTATTTAGTAATGGCGCACCACATGTACAATGCGCCATTAGTGTCAATTTCATCTTTAGCCCTTTTCCTAGTAGTGGTAATTGCTACCATCATCTTTCAACCTTGCTTTCTCAAGGAACGCATTAAAATTTAACGGAACAACAACACGGGCCATCTATCTACAACAACATAGACAAGCTAAATACTATCAGGTACTAAGTTCATGATAAATTAAAGTTCAATTAATCATATCTAAGAACTCCCACTTAGATAGACATCAATCTAATCATCTAAGTGATCACGTGATCCATATCAACTAAACCATGTCCGATCATCACGTGAGATGGAGTAGTTTTCAATGGTGAACATCACTATGTTGATCATATCTACTATATGATTCACGCTCGACCTTTCGGTCTCTGTGTTCCGAGGCCATATCTACATATGCTAGGCTCGTCAAGTTTAACCCGAGTATTTCTGTGTTGTATATGAACATAGAGCTTATCACACCTGATCATCACGTGGTGTCTCGGCACGACGAACTTTGGCAACGGTGCATACTTAGGGAGAACACTTGTACCTTGAAATTTAGTGAGAGATCATCTTATAATGCTACCGTCAATCAAGCAGAACAAGATGCATAAAGGATAAACATCACATGCAATCAATATAAGTGATATGATATGGCCATCATCATCTTGTGCCCTTGATCTCCATCTCCAAAGCACCGTCATGATCACCATCGTCATCGGCGCGACACCTTGATCTCCATCGTGGTATCATTGTTGTCTCGCCAACTATTGCTTCTACGACTATTGCTACCGCTTAGTGATAAAGTAAAGCAATTACAGGGCGATTGCATTGCATACAATAAAGCGACAACCATATGGCTCCTGTCAGTTGCCGATAACTCCGTTACAAAACATGATCATCTCCTACAATAAAATATAGCATCATGCCTTGACCATATCACATCACAACAGGCCCTGCAAAAACAAGTTAGATGTCCTCTACTTTGTTGTTGCATGTTTTACGTGGCTACTACGGGTTGAGCAAGAACCGTTCTTACCTACGCATCAAAACCACAACGATATTTCGTCAAGTTAGTGTTGTTTTAACCTTCAACAAGGACCGGGCGTAGTCACACTAGGTTCAACTAAAGTTGGAGAAACTGACACCCGCCAGCCACCTGTGTGCAAAGCACGTCGGTAGAACCAGTCTCGCATAAGCGTACGTGTAATGTCGGTCCGGGCCGCTTCATCCAACAATACCGCCAAACCAAAGTAGGACATGCTGGTAAGCAGTATGACTTGTATCGCCCACAACTCACTTGTGTTCTACTCGTGCATATAACATCTACGCATAAACCTGGCTCGGATGCCACTATTGGGGAACGTAGTAATTTCAAAAAATTTCCTCCGCACACGCAGGATCATGGTGATGCATAGCAACGAGAGGGGAGAGTGTTGTCTACATACCCTCGTAGACCGTAAGCGGAAGCGTTATGACACCGCGGTTGATGTAGTCGTACGTCTTCACAATCGACCGATCCTCAGTAACGAACGTACGACACCTCCATGTTCAGCACACGTTCAGCTCGGTGACGTCCCACAAACTCACGATCCAGTAGACCTTCGAGGAAGAGCTTCATCAGCATGACGGCGTGGTGACGGTGTTGATGAAGCTACTGATACGTCTCCAACGTATCTATAATTTCTGATTGCTCCATGCTATATTATCTACTGCTTTATTTTCCACTTTTATATTATTTTTGGGACTAACCTATTAAACGGAGGCCCAGCCCAGAATTGCTGTTTTTTTGCCTGTGTTAGGGTTTCGAAGAAAAGGAATATCAAACGGAGTCCAAACGGAATGAAAACTTCAGAAACGTGATTTTCTCATCAGATAAGATCCAGGAGACTTGGACCCTCCGTCAAGAAAGCCACGAGGTGGTCACGAGGGTAGGGGGCGCTCCCCCTAGGGCGCGCCCCCTGCCTCATGGGCCCCTCGAAGCTCCACCGACGTACTTCTTCCTCCTATATATATATCCACGTACCCCCAAACGATCGGGGACGGAGCCAAAAATCTAATTCCACCGCTGCAACTTTTTGTATCCACGAGATCCCATCTTGGGGCCTATTCCAGAGCTCCGCCGGAGGGGGCATCGATCACGGAGGGCTTCTACATCATCATTCGAGCCCCTCCGATGAAGTGTGAGTAGTTTACTTCAGACCTACGGGTCCATAGCTAGTAGCTAGATGGCTTCTTCTCTATTTTTAGATCTCAATACAATGTTCTCCCCCTCTCTCGTGGAGATCTATTTGATGTAATCTTCTTTTTGCGGTGTGTTTGTTGGGACCGATGAATTGTGGGTTTATGATCAAGTCTATCTATGAATAATATTTGAATCTTCTCCGAATTCTTTTATGTATGATTGGTTATCTTTGCAAGACTCTTTGAATTATCAGTTTGGTTTGGCCTACTAGATTGGTTGTTCTTACTACGAGAGAAGTGCTTAGCTTTGGGTTCAATCTTGCGGTGTCCTTTCCCAGTGAGAGAAGGGGCTGCAAGGCACGTATTGTAACAAGATGGGGTTTTTATCATATTGCATGAAACTATCCCTCTACATCATGTCATATTGCTTAAGGCGTTACTGGATGCATGCTGGATAGCGGTCGCTGAGTGGAGTACTAGTAGTAGATGCAGAATCGTTTTAGTCTACTTGTCTCGGACGGGATGCCTATATACATGATCATACCTAGATATTCTCGTAACTATGCTAAATTCTATCAATTGCTCAACAGTAATTTGTTTACCCACCGTAGAATACTTATGCTCTTGAGAGAAGCCACTAGTGAAACCTATGGCCCCCGGGTCTCTTTCTCATCATATCAATCTCCATCACTTTATTATTGCTTTGCTTTTACTTTGCTTTTACTTTATTTACTTTCCATCTTTATACCAAAAATACCAAAAATATTATTTATCATCTCTATCAGATCTCACTTTCGTAAGTGACCGTGAAGGGATTGACAACCCCTAAGCACGTTGGTTGCGTTGAGCTATTGTTTTTGTGTAGGTACGAGGGACTCAAGTGTAGCCTCCTACTGGATTGATACCTTGGTCCTCAAAAACTGAGGAAAATACTTATGCTACTTTGCTGCATCATCCCTTCCTCTTCGGGGAAATGCAACGCAGTGCTCAAGAGGTAGCAAGAAGAATTTCTGGCGCCGTTGCCGGGGAGTCTGCGCAAAAGTCAACATACCAAGTACCCATCACAATCCCTATCTCCTGCATTACATTATTTGCCATTTGCCTCTCGTTTTCCTCTCCCCCCAATTCACCCTTTCCGTTTTATTCGCCCTCTCTCTCTATCCTCCCTCTCTTTATCCGGTTTCCTTTTTGCCCATTTTCTTTTTGTTTGCTCGTGTGTTAGTTTGCTTGTCTGTCGCGATGGCTCTTCCTAGATTTGGTGATCTTCACCTTAAAAGGTTAGAGGAGATCGAAAACAACATCAGGAAGTTTATGGTTTTTCAATTTGAGCATAATAATTTCTTTAGAAATGAGCTTAAGGAACAAAAAAGTTTCACGAATTATATGAATAAAGAGCTCAATGATATGTCTAAAGAATTTGATGGTATAAGGTCCCAAATTGCCCATCTTGAAAAATTAACTGCTGAAATTTCGAATATGCAAGCTACCTTAGTTAATAAGATGGCCGCTAAACCGGATTCCTATCAAAATAATGATGAAGATCTAAAAGTTATTGATGTGTCCCCTATTAAATCTTTGTTTTGCAACATGAATCTTGATAATGATGGGACTGAATATGATCCACCTTTACCTAGAAGGCGTTCTAAGAATTCAGAATTTGTTGATCTTGATGCTAAATTTGATAAAAGTGGGATTGAAGAAATTAAAACCCTAGATGTTGCTAACGCCACTATTATGGATTTCAAGGAATTTAACTATTAAAATTGCTCTTTGATTGATTGTATTTCCTTGTCGCAATCCGTGCTAAAATCTCCTCACGCTTATAGTCAAAATAAAGCGTTTACTAAACATATCGTTGATGCCTTGATGCAATCTTATGAAGAAAAACTTGAATTGTAAGTTTCTATCCCTAGAAACTTTATGATGAGTGGGAACCAACTATTAAGATTAAAATTAAAAATTATGAGTTTTATGCTTTGTATGATTTGGGTGCTAGTGTCTCTACTATTACCAAAACTTTGTGTGATTTACTAGATTTCCATGATTTTGATGATTGCTCTCTAAACTTGCATCTTGCGGATTCCACTATTAAGAAACCTATGGGAAGAATTGATGTTCTTATTGTTGCAAATAGGAATTATGTGCCCATAGATTTTATCGTTCTTGATATAGATTGCAATCCTTCTTGCCTTATTATTCTTGGTTGACCTTTCCTTATATATAACGGTTGGTGCAATTATTGATATGAAGGAAGGGAATATTAGATTTCAATTTCCATTAAAAATGGGCATGGAACACTTTCCTAGAAATAAAATAAAATTACCATATGAATCTATCATGAGAGCCACTTATGGATTGCCTACCAAAGATGGCAATACCAAGACCTATTCTTGCTTGTAATGCCTAGCTAGGGGCGTTAAACGATAGCGCTTGTTGGGAGGCAACCCAATTTTATTTTTATTCCTTGCCTTTTGCTCCTGTTTAGTAATAAATAAATTATTTAGCCTCTGTTTCAGTTGTTTTTTTGTGTTTAATTAGTGTTTGTGCCAAGTAGAACCGTTGGGAAGACTTGGGGAAAGTCTTGTTGAACTTGCTGTAAAAAACAGAAACTTTAGCACTCACGAGAACTGCTGTAATTTTTATTTGGAAAGTGCTATTTAGTTAATTATCTTTGCATATGATTAATATATAAATTCCTCACGGCCAGAAATTTATTTTAGAATTTTTGGGGTTCCAGATCTTGCGCTAGCTACAGATTACTACTGACTGTTCTATTTTTGACAGATTCTGTTTTTCGTGTGTTGTTTTCTTATTTTGATGAATCTATGGCTAGTAAACTAGTTTATAATCCATAGAGAAGTTGTAATACAGTAGGTATAACACAAATATAAATAAATAATGAGTTCATTACAGTACCTTGAAGTGGTCTTTTGTTTTCTTTCGCTAACGGAGCTCACGAGATTTTCTACTTTAAGTTTTGTGTTGTGAAGTTTTCAAGTTTTGGGTAGAGATTTGATGGATTATGGAACAAGTAGCAAGAACCTAAGCTTGGGGATGCCCATGGAACCCCCAAGATAATCTAAGGACACCTAAAAGCCAAATCTTGGGGATGCCCCGGAAGGCATCCCCTCTTTCGTCTACTTCTATCGGTAACTTTACTTGGAGCTATATTTTTATTCACCACATGATATGTGTATTGCTTGGAGCGTCTTTTATGATTTGAGTCTTTGCTTGTTAGTCTACCACAATCATCCTTGCTGTACACACCTTTTGTGAGAGCCATACATGATTTGGAATTTGATAGAATACTCTATGTGCTTCACTTATATCTTTTTAGCTTTATAGTTTTGCTCTAGTGCTTCACTTATATCTTTTTAGCTTTATAGTTTTGCTCTAGTGCTTCACTTATATCTTTTAGAGCACAATGGTGGATTTGTTTTATAGAAACAATTGTTCTATCATGCTTCACTTAGATTATTTTGAGAGTCTTAATAGCATGGTAATTTGCTTAAAATCCTAATATGCTTGGTATGCAAGATTAATAATAAAACTTTTTTATGAGTGTGTTGAATACTAAGAAAAGTTTGATGCTTGATTATTTTTTTGAGATATGGAGGTAATAATATCAAAGTCATGCTAGTTGAGTAGTTGTGAAATTGATACATACTTGTGTTGAGGTTTGCAAGTCCCGTAGCATGCACGTATGGTAAATGTTATGCAACAAATTTAAAACATGAGGTGTTATTTGATTGTCTTCCTTATGAGTGGCGGTTGGGGACGAGTGATGGTCTTTTCCTACCAATCTATCCCCCTAGGAGCAGGGGCGGAGCTACAGGATGGCCAGGGTGGGCCGCGGCCCCCCTGGGATTTTGATCCGACCTATATACCATACACAATTATAGATGGCCCAGAGAAGAAAAAAGAAGGCCCAGCAAAAAAACGCACGCACCACGGAGCCTGGACACCACACGCGGGACACAGCAAGAAGCAACCACATCTTCCAATCCCCAACACCTAGTCGTCGGCCGCCCGGTCTCTGCCTGCCTCGCCGCCCTCGCCAGACGACGGACGCCCAACCGTTCAAGAGGCTCTTCCTCTCCTTCCTCTCCGTCGTGCCCACGGCCTACCCGGCGCTTGGCGCCAGCCGGAACCCCTATGAGCATGCGACCCGACCCCTCCATGCCCCAGGCCGCCTGGCGCCCCTGCAGGCCAGCGGCAGTCGCCCAGTCTGCATTCCGGCTATCGGTCTTGCCTGATTTGTGGTACCATCTCCGGCAGCTCGCCCATTGACCATTCCCCATTTTTCAATTTAGGGTTTAATATTTGCTTGTTGTGTACTCCAGTACATGAGCTACGAACACACAAAAATTTGCACCTCATTTGTATTCCGTTGTGTCATTATGATTGATGGAAACTAAATTCTTATTGTAGAATTATTGAAACATAGCCATCTTTACCTTCTCAGTGTATCTACTATAGGCTGGAGTAGTATGTATTCTTCTTTTATGGCAAACCGAGACTTAATTGAGAATTTTAGTATGATTCCCGGACCATATTGATCTATTTCTATGTCGTATTGAAAATTACTTACAAACATTAATATGTCATGTTTGTTTAGAAAAAAATTAGGACCACCCTGGTTTCAAATCCTAGCTCCGCCACTGCCTAGGAGCATGCGCGTAATGCCGAGGTTTTTGATGACTTGTAGATTTTTGCAATAAGTATGTGAGTTCTTTATGACTAATGTTGAGTCCATGGATTATACGCACTCTCACCCTTCCATCCTTGCTAGCCTCTTCGGTACCATGCATTGCCCTTTCTCACATTGAGAGTTGGCGCAAACTTCACCGGTGCATCCAAATCCCGTGATATAATACGCTCTTTCACACATAAACCTCCTTATATCTTCCTCAAAACAGCCACCATACCTACCTATTATGGCATTTCCATAGCCATTCCGAGATATATTGCCATGCAACTTTCCATCATTCCGTTCATCATGACACATTCATCATTGTCATATTGCTTAGCATGATCATGTAGTTGACATAGTATTTGTGGCAAAGCCACCATCATAATTCTTTCATACATGTCACTATTGGTTCATTGCATATCCCGGTACACCGCCGGCGGCATTCACATAGAGTCATCTTTGTTCTAGTATCGAGTTGTAATCATTGAGTTGTAAATAAATAGAAGTGTGATGATCATCATTATTAGAGCATTGTCCCAAGTGAGAAAAAAAAGAAAGGCCATAAAAAAGGGAGAATGCCCAAAAAAAGAAGAGAAAGGCCATAAAAAAGAGAGGCCCAAAAAATGAGAGAAAAAGAGAGAAGGGACAATGTTACTATCCTTTTACCATACTTGTGCTTCAAAGTAGCACCATGATCTTCATAGTAGAGAGTCTCTCATGTTATCACTTTCATATACTAGTGGGAATTTTTCATTATAGAACTTGGCTTGTATATTCCAACAATGGGCCTCCTCAAGTGCCCTAGGTCTTCGTGAGCAAGCAAGTTGGATGCACACCCACTAGTTTCTTTTGTTGAGCTTTCATACATTTATAGCTCTAGTGCATCTGTTGCATGGCAATCCCTACTCCTTGCACTAATATCAATTGGTGGGCATCTCCATAGCCCATCGATTAGCCTCGTTGATGTGAGACTTTCTCCTTTTTTGTCTTCTCCACATAAACCCCCTCATTATATTCTATTCCACCCATAGTGCTATGTCCATGGCTCGCGCTCATATATTGTGTGAAAGTTTATAGGTTTGAGATTACTAACGTATGAAACAATTTATTGGCTTGTCATCGGGGTTGTGCATGATGATAGCATTCTTGTGTGACAAAAATGAAACATGACTAAACTATATGATTTTGTAGGGATGAACTTTCTTTGGCCATGTTATTTTGAGAAGACATAATTGCTTAGTTAGTATGATTGAAGTATTATCATTTTTATGTCAATATGAACTTTTGTCTTGAATCTTTCGGATCTGAATATTCATACCACAATTAAGAAGAATTACATTAAAATTTTGCCAAGTAGCACTCTCCATCAAAAATCTCTTTTTATCATTTACCTACTCGAGGACGAGCAGGAATTAAGCTTGGGGATGCTTGATACGTCTCCAACGTATCTATAATTTTTGATTGCTCCATGCTATATTATCTACTGTTTTAGACATTATTGGGCTTTATTTTCCACTTTTATATTATTTTTGGGACTAACCTCATAACCGGAGGCCCAGCCCAGAATTGCTGTTTTTTTGCCTGTTTTAGGGTTTCGAAGAAAAGGAATATCAAACAGAGTCCAAACGGAATGAAACCTTTGGAAACGTGATTTTCTCATCAGATAAGATCCAGGAGACTTGGACCCTCCGTCAAGAAAGCCACGAGGTGGTCACGAGGGTAGGGGCGCCCCCCTAGGGCGCGCCCCCTGCCTTGTGGGCCCCTCGAAGCTCCACCGACGTACTTATTCCTCCAATATATATCCACGTACCCCCAAACGATCGGGGACGGAGCCAAAAACCTAATTCCACCGCCGCAACTTTCTGTATCCACGAGATCCCATCTTGGGGCCTATTCCGGAGCTCCGCCGGAGGGGGCATCGATCACGAAGGGCTTCTACATCATCATCCAAGTCCCTCTGATGAAGTGTGAGTAGTTTACTTCAGACCTACGGGTCTATAGCTATTAGCTAGATGGCTTCTTCTCTCTTTTTGGATATCAATGCAATGTTCTCCCCCTCTCTCGTGGAGATCTATTCGATGTAATCTTCTTTTTGCGGTGTGTTTGTTGAGACCGATGAATTGTGGGTTTATGATCAAGTCTATCTATGAATAATATTTGAATCTTCTCTGAATTCTTTTATGTATGATTGGTTATCTTTGCAAGTCTCTTCGAATTATCGGTCTGGTTTGGCCTACTAGATTGGTTGTTCTTGCTATGGGAGAAGTGCTTAGCTTTGGGTTCGATCTTGCGGTGTCCTTTCCCAGTGACAGAAGGGGCAACAAGGCACGTATTGTATCGTTGCCATCGAGGATAACAAGATGGTTTTTTTATCATATTGCATGAAACTATCCCTCTACATCATGTCATCATGCTTAAGGCGTTACTCTGTTTTTAACTTAATAATCTAGATGCATGCTAGATAGCGGTCGATGAGTGGTGTAATAGTAGTAGATGCAGAATCGTTTCGGTCTACTTGTCTCGGACGTGATGCCTATATACATGATCATACCTAGATATTCTCATAACTATGCTAAATTCTATCAATTGCTCAACAGTAATTTGTTCACCCACCGTAGAATACTTATGCTCTTGAGAGAAGCCACTAGTGAAACCTATGGCCCCGGGTCTCTTTCTCATCATATCAATCTCCATCACTTTATTATTGCTTTGCTTTTACTTCGCTTTTACTTTATTTACTTTGCATCTTTATACCAAAAATACCAAAAATATTATTTATCATCTCTATCAGATCTCACTTTCGTAAGTGACCGTGAAGGGATTGACAACCCCTAAGCGTGTTGGTTGCGTTGAGCTATTGTTTTTGTGTAGGTACGAGGGACTCGAGCGTAGCCTCCTACTGGATTGATACCTTGGTTCTCAAAAGCTGAGGGAAATACTTATGCTACTTTGATGCATCATCCCTTCCTCTTCGGGGAAATCCAATGTAGTGCTCAAGAGGTAGCAGCTACCGACGCAGGGCTTCGCCTAAGCACATCTACGATACGACCGATGTGGATTATGGTGGAGGGGGGCACCGCACACGGCTAAGAAAGATCAATGATCAACTTGTGTGTTCTAGGGTGCCCCCGTATATAAAGGAGCAAGGGGGAAGGCCGGTCGGCCCTTGCAGGGCGCGCCAGGAGGAGGAGGAGTCATCCTCCTAGTAGGAGTAGGACTCCCCTTCCCTACTCCTACTAGTAGGGAGAAAGGAAGGAGGAGAGGGAGATGGAAAGGGGGGGCGCCGCCTGATACGTCTCCGTCGTATCTATAATTATTGATTGTTCCATGCCAATATTATTCAACTTTCATATACTTTTGGCAACTTTTTAAATTATTTTTGGGACTAACATATTGATCCAGTGCCCGGTGCCAGTTCCTGTCTGTTGCATGTTTTTGGTTTCGCAGAATACCCATATCAAACGGAGTCCAAACAGGATAAAAATGGACGGAGATTATTTTTGGAAAATATGGAAAATTTGGAAGGAAAATCAACGCAAACCAGTGCCCGAGGTGGTCACGTAGCAGGGGGGCGCCCCCCCCCTTAGGGCACGCCCCCTACCCTCGTGAGCCCACTGTAAGGCGGTTGACACTCTTCTTTTGCCGCAAGAAAGCTAATACTCGGAAAAAATCACGGCAAAGGTTTCAGGCCAATCGGAGTTACGGATCTCCATATATATACGAAACGGTGAAACAGAACCAGAGAGAAACAGAGAGATAGATCCAATCTCGGAGGGGCTCTCGCCCCTCCCATGCCATGGAGGCCAAGGACCAGAGGGGAAACCCTTCTCCCATCTAGGGAGGATGTCAAGGAAGAAGAGGAAGAAGGGGGGCCCTCTCCCCCTCTCCTCCGGTGGCGCCGGAACACCGCCGTGGCCATCATCATCATCACCGCGATCTTCACCAACACCTCCGCCATCTTCACCAACATCTCCATCACCTTCCCCCCTCTATCTACAGCAGTCCACTCTCCCGAAACCCGTTGTACCCTCTACTTGAACATGGTGCTTTATGCTTCATATTATTATCCAATGATGTGTTGCCATCCTATGATGTCTGAGTAGATTTTCGTTGTCCTATCGGTGGTTGATGAATTGCTATGATTTATTTAATTTGCTTGTGGTTATGTTGCTGTCCTTTGGTGCCCATCATATGAGCGCGCGTGTGGATCACACCATAGGGTTAGTTGTATGTTGATAGGACTATGTATTGGAGGGCAAGAGTGACAGAAGCTTCAACCTAGCATAGAAATTGATGCATACGGGATTGAAGGGGGACCAATATACCTTAATGCTATGGTTGGGTTTTACCTTAATGAACATTAGTAGTTGTGGATGCTTGCTAATAGTTCCAATCATAAGTGCATAGAATTCCAAGTAAGGGATGACATGCTAGCAGTGGCCCCTCCCACATAATACTTGCTATCGGTCTAGTAAAGTAGTCAATTGCTTAAGGGACAATTTCGCAACTCCTACCACCACTTTTCCACACTCGCTATATTTACTTTATTGTTTCTTTACCTAAACAGCCCCTACTTTTTATTTATGTAATCTTTATTATCTTGCGAACCTATCCAACAACACCTACAAAGTACTTCTAGTTTCATACTTGTTCTAGGTAAAGCAAACGTAAAGCGTGCGTAGAGTTGTATCGGTGGTCGATAGAACTTGAGGGAATATTTGTTCTACCTTTAGCTCCTCGTTGGGTTCGACACTCTTACTTATCGAAAACTGTTGCGATCCCCTATACTTGTGGGTTATCAAGACCTTTTTCTGGCGCCGTTGCCGGGAAGCAATAGCGTGGGGTGAATATTCTCGTGTGTGCTTGTTTGCTTTATCACTAAGTAATTTTTATTTGCTGTTCTTAGTTGTTCTTTATCGTTAGTTATGGATATGGAACACGAAATACCAAAAACATTAGGTGTACTTTCTGCTCATGGAGATGGGGAACCTCCTAAAACCCTCGATGCTCAATATGTGAAAAATATTATGTACCACTTTGATAATCCTGAGAAAACCTCATTCAATTTGGTAATGGGAGTAACATTGGATCAACACGAATACTTTAGGGATTATCGCTTGACACAAAAAGGGAAACTATTATGGGATCAAATTTATATATTGAGGTGGTATGCTAGACAACTATGCTCGGAATATGATTATACTTGTTGATCTAGGATGAATTCTCCACACCTCCCCTTTTCATGCAAATTTAATGATAATGAAACCTTGGCTTCTTATGCTAGAGGTATATATGATTACTATGATGTGGAACAAATAGAAGAATTTGTTGGTTTTATGGGTGCTTATGAAATTGAATCTATGTTTAAAGAGTTTGATGATATTGATGATGCTTGTTATAGATCTGAAAATTTAGCTATCCTCAAATATTGCTATGAGAATTATGAATACAATTATGAAATTAATGCACTTATTAAGAAAGTCTCCGCTGTCCAAGAAGAGACAAATATTTTGCAGGAATCTATGGAAGAAGAAGTTGATGACACTGTGAGCTCATTGGATGAAAAAGATGAGGAGGAGAGCGAAGAACAAAAGGAGGAAGAGCGGATTGATTACCCGTGCCCACCTTCTAATGATAGTAACTCTTCAACTCATACATTGTTTAATTCCCCTTCGTGCTTACCGAAGGATGATTGCTATGATGACTGTTATGATCCCTATGATTCTTTTGAAATATCCATTTTTGATGATGCTTGCTATGCTTATGGCCAAGATGCCAATATGAATTATGCTTATGGAGATGAACTTGCTATAGTTCCTTATGTTAAACATGAAATTGTTGTTATTGCACCCACGCATGATAGTCCTATTATCTTTTTGAATTCTCCCGATTATACTATATCGGAGAAGTTTGCACTTATTAAGGATTATATTGATGGGTTGCCTTTTACCGTTGCACATGATGATTTCGATAAATATAATATGCATGTGCTTGCTGCTCCTACTTGAAATTATTATGAGAGAGGAACTATATCGCCACCTCTCTATGTTTCCAATATGATCGAATTGCAAGAAACTGTTTATGCGATGCATTGGCCTTTACTATGTGTGCACGAATTTTCTTTTATGACATGCCGATGCATAGGAAGAGAGTTAGACTTCTTCATTACATGATATATGTTACTTTGTGCTCACTACTAAATTACAAATCATTGCTAATTAAAATTGGCTTTGATATACCTTGGGATCCCGGTGGATTCACTACTTGAGCACTATATGCCTAGCTTAATGGATTTAAAGAAAGCGCTGCCAGGGAGACAACCCGGAAGTTTTAGAGAGTCATTTATTTCTGTTGAGTGCTTTCATATAGTTTAAAAACAACAAAAATAAAGATGGGAACCCAAAACTTTTCAAAAAGGAAAGTGAAAGTAAGAAAGACAAGCACTGTTGAAGTGGGAGAGCTCCTTGAACTTTGTTCATGCTCACGGAAACTTTGTGAATATTGATTACAGAAAATTTTCAAAAAAAATAATTATCCCCTTGTACAATTCCATTGTATTATAAAAATAATGTGCCAAGGTTTGCCTTTAGGATGTTTACATTTGCTTGATGGTTTGTACGGTGCAGGACAGAAACTTTGGCTGTAGTGCGCTATTTTGCATTTTTAGCTGGAACGTCAAATGGTTCTGATTCTTTTGGCACTGTCTTCCTATTCAAATTGTTTATTTTTACTAATTTTGGTAGAATTTTTCAAGTATCAGAAGTATGGTGAATGTTCAAATTATTACAGACTGTTCTGTTTTTGATGCATAGTTTGCTTGTTTTGATGAAACTATCGATTCATATTAGTGGATTAAGCCATGAAAAAGTTATATTACAGTAGACACAATGCAAAAACAAAATATGAATTGGTTTGCAACAGTACTTAGAGTAGGGATTTGCTTTATTATACTAACGGATCTTACCGAGTTTTCTGTTGAAGTTTTGTGTGGATGAAGTGTTCGATGATTGAGAAGGTTTCGATGTGAGAAGAAGGAAGAGAGGCAAGAGCTCAAGCTTGGGAATGCCCGAGGCACCCCAAGTAAATATTCAAGGAGACTTAAGCGTCTAAGCTTGGGGATGCTGGGTAGGCATCCCCTCTTTCTTCAACAAATATCGGTATGTTTTCAGATTCGTTTCGTTCATGCAATATGTGCAAGTCTTGGAGCGTCTTTTGCATTTAGGTTTTTCTTTTTCTTTTTTTTGCACCATGCTGGTATGAGATAGTCCTTGGTTGATTTATAGAATGCTCATTGCACTTCACTTATATGTTTTGAGTATGGCTTTATAGAATGCTTCATGTGCTTCACTTATATCATTTGAAGTTTGGATTGCATGTTTCTCTTCACTTAGGCAACCGCCATTCGTAGAATGCTCTTTTTCTTCACTTATATTTGTTAGAGCGTGGGCATATCTTTTGTAGAAAGAATTAAACTTTCTTGCTTCACTTATATCTGTTTAGAGAGATGACAGGAATTGGTCATTCACATGGTTAGTCATAAAATCCTACATAAAACTTGTAGATCACTGAATATGATATGCTTGATTCCTCGCAATAGTTTTGCGATATAAAGATGGTGATATTAGAGTCATGCTAGTAGAGTAATTGTGAAATTGAGAAATACTTGTGTTGAGGTTTGCAAGTCTCGTAGCATGCACGTATGGTGAACCGTTATGTAACGAAGTCGGAGCATGATTTATTTATTGATTGTCTTCCTTATGAGTGGCGGTCGGGGACGATCGATGGTCTTTTCCTACCAATCTATCCCCCTAGGAGCATGCGCGTAGTACTTTGTTTCGATGACTAATAGATTTTTGCAATAAGTATGTGAGTTCTTTATGACTAATGTTGAGTCCATGGATTATACGCACTCTCACCCTTCCACCATTGCTAGCCTCTCTAGTACTGCGCAACTTTCGCCGGTACCATAAACCCACCATATACCTTCCTCAAAACAGCTAGCATACCTACCCATCATGGCATTTCCATAGCCATTCCAAGATATATTGCCATGCAACTTTCATCATCATCATATACATGACTTGAGCATTCATTGTCATATTGCTTTGCATGATCGTAAGATAGCTAGCATGATGTTTTCATGGCTTGTCCGTCTTTTTGATGGCATTGCTACGCTAGATCATTGCACATGCCGGTACACCGCCGGAGGCATCCATATAGAGTCATACTTTGTTCTAGACATTGAGTTGTAATATTGAGTTGTAAGTAAATAAAAGTGTGATGATCATCATTATTAGAGCATTGCCCGAGTGAGGAAAGGATGATGGAGACTATGATTCCCCCATAAGTCGGGATGAGACTCCGGCCTTTACAAAAAAAAATAGGCCAAAGAAGCCCAAATAAAAAAAGAGGCCAAAGAAGCCCACCAAAAAATAAAAAAATAAAAAAGAGAAAAAATGAGAGAAAAAGAGAGAAGGGGCAATGTTACTATCCTTTTACCACACTTGTGCTTCAGAGTAGCACCATGTTCTTCACAGAGAGAGTATCCTATGCTTTCACTTACATATACTAGTGGGAATTTTCATTATAGAACTTGTCTTGTATATTCCGATGATGGGCTTCCTCAAATGCCCGAGGTTTTCATGAGCAAGCAAGTTGGATGCACACCCACTTAGTTTCCAGTTTGAGCTTTCATACACTTATAGCTCTTAGTGCATCCGTTGCATGGCAATCCCTACTCCTCACATCGATATCTATTAATGGGCATCTCCATAGCCCGTTGATACGCCTAGTGGATGTGAGACTTTCTCCTTTTTTTTCTTCTCCACATAACCCCCACCATCATATTCTACTCCACCTAAAGTGCTATGTCTATGGCTCACGCTCATGTATTGCGTGAAAGTTGAAAAGGTTTGAGAACGTCAAAATTATGAAACAATTGCTTGGCTTGTCATCGGGGTTGTGCATGATGTAAATATTTTGTGTGGTGAAGATGGAGCATAGCCAGACTATATGATTTTGTAGGGATGAGCTTTCTTTGGCTATGTTATTTCAATAAGACATAATTGCTTGGTTGGTATGCTTGAAATATTATTGTCTTTATGTCAAAAGATAGATTATTGCTTTGAATCACTCATGTCTTAATATTCATGCCATGATTAGACATATGATCAAGATTATGCTAGGTAGCATTCCACATCAAAAATTATCTTTTTTATCATTTACCTACTCAAGGACGAGCATGAATTAAGCTTGGGGATGCTAATGCGTCTCCATCGTATCTATAATTTTTGATTGTTCCGTGCCAATATTATTCAACTTTCATATACTTTTTGGCAACTTTTTATATTATTTTTGGGACTAACATATTGATCTAGTGCCCAGTGCCAGTTCCTGTCTGTTGCATGTTTTTGGTTTCACAGAATACCCATATCAAACGGAGTCCAAACGGGATAAAAACGGACGGAGCTTATTTTTGGAAAATATGGAAAATTCGAAAGGAAAATCAACGCGTACCAGTGCCCGAGGTGGTCACGAGGCAGGGGGCGCCCCCCCTTAGGGCGCGCCCCTACCCTCGTGAGCCCACCATAAGGCGGTTGACGCTCTTCTTTTGCCGCAAGAAAGCTAATATTCAGCAAAAAATCACGGCGAAGGTTTCAGGCCAATCGGAGTTACGGATCTCCATATATATACGAAACGGTGAAACAGAGCCAGAACAGAACGCAGAACCAGAGAGAAACAGAGAGATAGATCCAATCTCGGAGGGGCTCTCGCCCCTCCCAAGCCATGGAGGCCAAGGACCAGAGGGGAAACCCTTCTCCCATCTAGGGAGGAGGTCAAGGAAGAAGAGGAAGAAGGGGGGCCCTCTCCCCCTCTCCTCCTGTGGCGCCGGAACACCGCTGTGGCCATCATCATGATCACCGCGATCTTCACCAACACCTCCGCCATCTTCACCAACATCTCCATCACCTTCCCCCCTCTATCTACAGCAGTCCACTCTCCCACAACCCGCTGTACCCTCTACTTGAACATGGTGCTTTATGCTTCATATTATTATCCAATGATGTGTTGCCATCCTATGATGTCTGAGGTAGATTTTCGTTGTCCTATCGGTGGTTGATGAATTGCTATGATTGATTTAATTTGCTTGTGGTTATGTTGCTGTCCTTTGGTGCCCATCATATGAGCACGCGTGGATCACACCATAGGGTTAGTTGTATGTTGATAGGACTATGTATTGGAGGGCAAGAGAGTGACAGAAGCTTCAACCTAGCATAGAAATTGATGCATACGGGATTGAAGGGGGACCAATATACCTTAATGCTATGGTTGGGTTTTACCTTAATGAACATTAGTAGTTGCGGATGCTTGCTAATAGTTCCAATCATAAGTGCATAGATTTCCAAGTAAGGGATGACATGCTAGCAGTGGCCTCTCCCACATAATACTTGCTATCGGTCTAGTAAAGTAGTCAATTGCTTAAGGGACAATTTCGCAACTCCTACCACCACTTTTCCACACTCGCTATATTTACTTTATTGTTTCTTTACCTAAACAGCCCCTACTTTTTATTTATGTAATCTTTATTATCTTGCGAACCTATCCAACAACACCTACAAAGTACTTCTAGTTTCATACTTGTTCTAGGTAAAGCAAACGTAAAGCGTGCGTAGAGTTTTATCGGTGGTCGATAGAACTTGAGGGAATATTTGTTCTACCTTTAGCTCCTCGTTGGGTTCGAAACTCTTACTTATCGAAAACTGTTGCGATCCCCTACACTTGTGGGTTATCACCGCCCGCACCCTTCCCTAGTCCAATTCGGACCATAGGGGGAGGGGGCGCGCGGCCTGCCCTGGCCGGCCCTCTCTCTCTCTCCACTAAGGCCCATGAGGCCTATTACTTCTCCGGGGGGGTTCCGGTAACCCTCCGGCACTTCGGTTTTCTCTGAAATCACCCGGAACACTGCCGGTATCTGAATAGAGTCGTCAAATATATCAATCTTCATGTCTCGACCATTTTGAGACTCCTCATCATGTCCGTGATCACATCCGGGACTCTGAACTACCTTCTGTACATCAAATCACATAAACTCATAATACCGATCGTCACATAACTTTAAGCGTGCGGACCCTACGGGTTCGAGAACTATGTAGACATGACTGAGACATGTCTCCGGTCAATAACCAATAGCGGAACCTGGATGCTCATATTGGTTCCTACATATTCTACGAAGATCTTTATCGGTCAAACCGCATAACAACATATGTTGTTCCCTTTGTCATCTGTATGTTACTTGCCCGAGATTCGATCGTCGGTATCTTAATACCTAGTTCAATCTCGTTACTGGCAAGTCTCTTTACTTGTTCCATAATGCATCATCCTGTAACTAACTCATTAGTCACATTGCTTGCAAGGCTTATAGTGATATGCATTGCCGAGAGGGCCCAGAGATATCTCTCCGACAATCGGAGTGACAAATCCTAATCTCGATCAATGCCAACTCAACAAGTACCATTGGAGACACCTGTAGAGCACCTTTATAATCACCCAGTTACATTGTGACGTTTGGTAGCACACAAAGTGTTCCTCCGGTAATCGGGAGTTGCATAATCTCATAGTCATATGAACATGTATAAGTCATGAAGAAAGCAATAGCAGTAAACTAAAACGATCAAGTGCTAAGCTAAAGGAATGGGTCAAGTCAATCACATCATTCTCCTAATGATGAGATCCCGTTTATCAAATGACAACTCATGTCTATGGTTAGGAAACATAACCATCTTTGATCAACGAGCTAGTCAAGTAGAGGCATACTAGTGATAATCTGTTTGTCTATTTATTCACACATGTATTATGTTTCTGGTTGATACAATTCTAGCATGAATAATAAACATTTATTATGAAATAAGGAAATAAATAATAAATTTATTATTGCCTCTAGGGCATATTTCCTTCAATTCCATGGTTGACATCATATTTAGCAAGCATTTTACGGAAAGCACCATAAATAAAGTATGAACCGCCATCAGTCATTAAATATCTAGGGACTCTAAACCTTGGGAAAATTAACTTCTTTAAGCATTTTAATGGAAGTATTATGATCATCACTACTAGTTGGAATAGCTTCCACCCACTTAGTAACATAATCAATAGCAACCAAAATATGTGTATACCCATTAGAGGAAGGAAAAGGTCCCATATAATCAAAACCCCAAACATCAAATGGTTTAACAGTAAGTGAATAATTCATAGGCATGTCCTAACACTTACCGATATTAGCAATTCTTGGACATTCATCACAATATAAAGCAAACTTACCGGCATCCTTGAAGAGAGCCGGCAATTGAAAACCAGATTGCAATACCTTGTGAGCAGTTCTATCTCTTGCATGATGTCCTCCATAAGCTTCGGAGTAACATTTCCATAGGATTTCTTCCTTTTCATGCTCAGGTACACAACGTCTAACAATACCATCTACTCCTTCTTTATAAAGATGTGGGCCATCCCAAAAGTAATGTCTTATATCTAGAAGAATATTTTTCTTTTGTTGGTATGTATTTAGCAACAATGTAATTAGCATAGTCAGCATACCAAGTAGTCTTATGAGAAACATTTATTGCAGCTATTTGTTCATGGGGAAAACTATCATCAATAGGTAGTGGGTCATGAAGAATATTTTCTAACCCAGACAAGTTATCAGCTATGGGGTTCTGAGCTCCTTTTCTATCAGTAATATTTAAATCAAATTCTTGTAGCAAGAGTACCCACCTGATGAGTCTAGGTTTAGCATCTTTCCTTTCCATAAGATATTTTATAGCAGCATGATCAATATGAACAACAACTTTGGAATCAACAATATAAGATCTGAATTTATCACAAGCGAACACAACTGCTAAAAATTCCTTTTCGGTAGTAGCATAATTTCTTTGGGCACTGTTTAGGATTTTACTAGCATAATGGATAACATTTAATTTCTTATCAACTCTTTGTCCTAGAATAGCACCAACAACATAATCAGTAGCATCACACATAATTTCAAAAGGCAAATTCCAATCAAGTGGTTGAACAATGATGCATCTTGAACTATGTCGCTATTTCCCCAAAGAGGAAGGGATGGTGCAGCACAGCTACAGTAGGTATTTCCCTCAGTGTTGAGACCAAGGTTATCGAACCAGTAGGAGAACCACGCAACACTACGTGAACGGCACCTGCACACAAAGAACAAATACTTGCAACCGGACGTAAAAGATGGGTTGTCAATCCCTCCCGGGTAAAATGATAGGTAAAATTGTTATAGATTGGATAAATAGATCTCACGGGAACGCGAGATAAAATAAATAACAATAAATTGCAGAAAGGTATTTTTGAGTTTTTGGATTAAGAGATCTGAAAATAAAAGCAAATAAAAATAGATCTTGAAGGTAAATATGATAAAGAAGAGACCCGGGGCCGTAGATTTCACTAGTGGCTTCTCTCGAGAAAAATAGCGTACGGTGGGTGAACAAATTACTGTTGGGCAATTGATAGAACTTCAAATAATTATGATGATATCCAGGCAATGATCATTATATAGGCATCACGTCCAAGATTAGTAGGCCGACTCCTACATGCATCTACTACTATTACTCCACATATTGACCGCTATCCAGCATGCATCTAGTGTATTAAGTTCTTGGAGAAACGAAGTAATGCAATAAGAACGATGACATGATGTAGATAAGATCTATTCATGTAGGAATTGGACCATCTTGTTATCCGTAATAGTAACGATACATACGTGTCATTTCCCCTTCTGTCACTGGGATTGAGCACCGTAAGATCGAACCCATCACAAAGCACCTCTTCCCATGGCAACAAAAATTGATCTAGTTAGCCTTACAAAACCAAAGATTCAAAGAAGAAATACGAGGCTATAAGTAATCATGCATATAAGAGATCAAAAGACTCAAATAACTTTCATGGATAAAAACATAGATCTCATCATAAACTCAAAGTTCATCAGATCCCAACAAACACACCGCAAAAACAGTTACATCAAATAGATCTCCAAGAGACCATTGTATTAAGAATCAAAAGAGAGAGAGAGGAAGCCAGTTAGCTACTACTTACGGACCCGTAGGTCCACAATGAACTACTCGCGCATCATCGAAGAGGCACCAATGAGGATGATGAACCCCTCCATGATGGTGTCTAGATTGGATCTGTGGTTTCTGGAACTTGTGGCGGATGGAATTTTTTTCGTCGAATCCCTAGGGTTTCTGGAATATTGAGGTATTTATAGAGCAAAGAGGCAGTGCGGGAGGCCACCGAGGTGGGCACAACCCACCAGGGCGCACCTGGGCCTCCAAGCGCGCCCAGGTGGGTTGTGCCCCCCTCGGGGAACCCCTCTGGTACTCCTTTGGCCCATCCTGTGTCTTTTGGCCCATAAAAATTATCCAAAAAGTTTAACTGCGTTTGCACTCCGTTTGGTATTGATTTTCTATGAAGTTAAAAAACAAGCAAAAAACAACAACTGGCACTGGGCACTATGCCGATATGTTAGTCCCAAAAAATGATATAAAGTTGCCATAAATGGTTGTAAAACATCCAAGAATGATAATATAACAGCATGGAACAATAAAAAATTATAGATACGTTGGAGACGTATCAGCATCCTCAAGCTTAATTCCTGCTAGTCGTCGAGTAGGTAAATGATAAAAACATAATTTTTTTATGTGGAATGCTTCCTAACATGCTCATCACATATTGTTGGGGATATGACTACCAGATATGACCCGCCCAGGAGGGGCCGGGTCAACCACAATGGCGGTTTACCTAAATGATTCCCAAGAGTATACAAGATGACGGTTCACAGTTAGACTTATAATAGGCCCAAGCCCAGAGGCGGCTTAAGGCCCGTAAATATAAACCTCCATGTATGAATAGACTTGTAATGTAAGGCATGTAAGATACGTCACCAAGCCGGACACGTTGTATGAGCCGGCCGAGACTTTGTAGGCTGCAGGGCGTCAACCCGTGTATATAAGGGGACGACCCGGCGGCGGCTTAGGACAAGAAACAACCGATCGAGAGCTAGGTTAAGCGTATTCGCTCCTTGGTCATCGAAACCTAGCAATACCATATCAACTAGACTAGGCCTTTACCTTCGCCGCAAGGGGCCGAACCACTATAAAACTCCCGTGTCCTTTGTCCCGTTTAACCCCTTTAAGCTTCGTAGTTGTGATGGCTCCACGATTAAGTCATTTCACTAGGACATCTGCCGTGACAATTCCACGACAGGTGGCGCCCACCGTGGGGCCAGCGCACGGTGGATTTGAGTTCTTGAAGGGCAGCTTTGAAGGGCTCAAGGGATACGCTATGGGCCAGATGACCAAGACTCATCGCAGCAAGCTCTACATCGACAACGCAGGCTGGGGCCCCGACGCTGGCTCAATTGATTACGGGTACCGGGTCCCCTTCAGCGGGATCCACATCTTCATCGGCCGGAATGGCGAGCCGGGTCCTGAGCCAGACATCTGCACCGACATCATCGAGACGGCTCAACGTGCGAGACCCGCTCGGGCTTTGCTGGCTGTGAAGCGTGCCTTCGTGGGATGCATCCATGGAGGGGAATTTTCTGAAGGATCTGTGTTTGGTGGTGAGACGACCATTCAATCTGACGGCGAGTCATCCACGGGTGAGACAGATACGTTGTATCAACTGCAAGATGGTGGGCTTGGGGGTTGTTCCGATGGCAGCAGTATTTCGGACCCCTTTGAGCCGCCGAGCAGAGCAGGGATCTTCATGACTGGCACGCAGCCCGTTCAAAACTCTACGACTGCGGCAGCGATAACCACCGGGTCAGCAGCGGCCGGGGAAGGAGGCCCCACGTGCCCGCCGGCTCAGGTGCTGATGGATCTCATGGATAGGATGACAGCCCTGTTGACTGCCGTGGTTAACCCGGCGGATCAGGCTCAGCACGATGCAGAAGTGGCACGGTTACGTGAGGAGGTAGTACAAGCCAAAGAAAACCTAGCAGTGGAGGACATCAGGATGGCTGCAGACCGGGTGGCTTTGGATGCTCGAGCTCAGCAGCTCCAATCAGAGGCTTTTCAACTCACGATGGACCTGAACGCGTCAAACGAGGTCATGAGGCAAAGACACAAGAAGACTCAGTCATGTTTGCCTCTGACTTACGATCCTAGAAATCTCTTCTACACACCCGGTGTAGGCCCTAGTAACCCGCCAGATGTGAATCAGGTCGCAGTGCCTAGGGCTGGGGCGCCGGTTCAGCCACGGGCGATGGAACCCCCTCGTGTGAATACTGCTACACCTCATTATGTACCAACACCACCGGGTCATTATTCTAATCCTTTGAAGAGCATGATTGAAGGAAATATGCCCTAGAGGCAATAATAAAGTTATTATTTATTTCCTTATATCATGATAAATGTTTATTATTCATGCTAGAATTGTATTAATCGGAAACATGATGCATGTGTGAATACATAGACAAACAGAGCGTCACTAGTATGCCTCTACTTGACTAGCTTGTTGACCAAAGATGGTTATGTTTCCTAGAAATAGACATGAGTTGTCATTTGATTAACGGGATCACATCATTAGGAGAATGATATGATTGACTTGACCCATTCCGTTAGCTTAGCACTTGATCGTTTAGTATGTTGCTATTGCTTTCTTCATGACTTATACATGTTCCTATGACTATGAGATTATGCAACTCCCGTTTACCGGCGGAACACTTTGTGTGCTACCAAATGTCACAACGTAACTGGGTGATTATAAAGGTGCTCTACAGGTGTCTCCGAAGGTACTTGTTGAGTTGGCGTATTTCGAGATTAGGATTTGTCACTCTGATTGTCGGAGAGGTATCTCTGGGCCCACTCAGTAATGCACATCACTATAAGCCTTGCAAGCATTGTAACCAATGAGTTAGTTACGGGATGATGTATTACGGAACGAGTAAAGAGACTTGCCGGTAACGATATTGAACTAGGTATTGAGATACCGACGATCGAATCTCGGGCAAGTAACATACCGATGACAAAGGGAACAACGTATGTTGTTATGCGGTTTGACCGATAAAGATCTTCGTAGAATATGTGGGAGCCAATATGAGCATCCAGGTTCCGCTATTGCTTATTGACCGGAAATGTGTCTAGGTCATGTCTACATAGTTCTCGAACCCGTAGGGTCCGCACGCTTAAAGTTCGGTGACGATCGGTATTATGAGTTTATGTGTTTTGATGTACCGAAGGTAGTTCCGAGTCCCGGATGAGATCGGGGACATGACAAGGAGTCTCCAAATGGTCAAGACGTAAAGATCGATATATTGGACGACTATATTCGGACATCGAAAGGGTTCCGAGTGATTCGGGTATTTTTCGGAGTACCAGGGAGTTACAAGAATACGGGGAAGAAGTAATGGGCCTTAGTGGGAAGGAGAGGCAGCAGCCAGGAGGTGGCGCACGCCCCTCCCAAGCCCAGTCCGAATTGGACAAGGGGTTTGGGGCGCGGCCTCCCTCCCCCTTCCTTCTCCCCTCCCCTCCTTTCCCCCCTTCTCCTAGTTGGACTAGGATAGGAGGAAACCTACTCCTACTAGGAGTAGGAATCCTACTCCCTTGGCGCGCCCGTCCTAGGGTCAGCCTCCTCCTCCCTTGCTCCTTTATATACGGGGGCAGGGGGCACCCCAAGACACAGAAGTTGATCAGCCGTGTGCGGTGCCCCCCCTCCACCATATTCCACCTCGGTCATATCGTAGTGGTGCTTAGGCGAAGCCCTGTGTTGGTAGCAACATCATCACCGTCCTCACGCCGTCGTGCTGACGGAACTCTCCTGTGAAGCTCTGCTGGATCAGAGTTCGCGGGACGTCATCGAGCTGAACGTGTGCTGAACTCGGAGGTGCCGTACGTTCGGTACTTGGATCGGTTGGATCATGAAGACATACGACTACATCAACCGTGTTGTGCTAACGCTTCCGCTTTCGGTCTTTGACGGTATGTGGAGAACACTCTCCCCTCTCGTTGCTATGCATCACCATGATCCTGAGTGTGCGTAGGAATTTTTTTGAAATTACTACATTCCCCAACAGTGGCATCCGAGCCAGGTTTATTCGTAGATGTTATATGCACGAGTAGAACACAAGTGAGTTGTGGGCGAGACAAGTCATACTGTTTACCAGCATGTCATACTTTGGTTCGGCGGTATTGTTGGATGAAGCGGCCCGGAGCGACATTATGCGTACGGTTACGCGAGACTGATTCTACCGACGTGCTTTGCACACAGGTGGCTGGCGGGTGTCAGTTTCTCCAACTTTAGTTGAACCGAGTGTGGCTACGCCCGGTCCTTGTGAAGGTTAAAACATCACTAACTTGACGAACTATCATTGTGGTTTTGATGCGTAGGTAAGAACGGTTCTTGCTCAGCCCATAGCCGCCACGTAAAACATGCAACAACAAAGTAGAGGACGTCTAACTTGTTTTTGCAGGGCATGTTGTGATGTGATATGGTCAAGACGTGATGAAATATAAATTGTTGTATGAGATAATCATGTTTTGTTAAAGTTATCGGCTACTAGCATGAGCCTTATGGTTGTCTCTTTATTTGCATAAGATGCAAGTTTATACCTATACTAATTACAGACTCCCTAGAAATTCCCATGTTAATTAGAAATTAGGAGCCGTTAATCTGGTGGGACCGAATTATTACGGTTCAGATCTACTCATATAATTATGGGTGAAAAAAATGTAGTCCAAAATTTGCTTTGTCTAATAGAGACCCATAAAAATAAAATTTTCTATTTAATCATGTACGACACCGGCATATCTTCTTCTAATTTTTATAGATATCTTCATCTAATTGACTACGTAGAATTCCAACTCAAAAGGAAAAGTCACGTCAAAAAAGAAGAAAAACTAAAAAAAACGTAGTATACACATACTACACGGGATGATATCTTCCTCGTCTCCCCTCCCATGATCTCTCCCTTATCTCTCTCTCCCTAACTGGAACAGAATATCTTTCTCCTCTCCCCTCCCACCATATCCCCCTTATCTCTCTCTCCCCAACTGGAACAGAAATCCATCCATGATGTCTTCCTCTCGATCCCACCCCCCAATGGAAAATAAATGGATTATCTCCAATAGTCAGGTTGCCTTCTCTCTTCCTCTTGATTATCCTCCCCCGCTAGCAATGGAAAACAATTGGATCTGCTCTATCAAACAGAATGCATGGATTCAATGTGGTCGAGAAGCTTTTTGGATCAAATAATTTTACTCATGTGCATCAGAATCGTATTTTCACAGAATTTGTTTTCTTGCAGGCTTACAGTAGCATTGACCTTGACTTTTTCTTTTGATTCACATTCAATCTTTTCTGTATCGTGTATTCTCTTAGTTTCTGGTCTCCAAAGATTTGCTCCAGAATCCTATCAGGTATAGTTTTTTGGTTACCTCATGGAGATCAGGTCAGAGCACGCCAACTATACCCATAATCCATAGGCTCTTCCTCTCGATTATCACTCTTTGCCCTGATGGAGAACAAATGGTCGTCTCTCTCACAGAAGGCATGGATTCCGTTTACTTAATGAGCTTTTTGCATCAAAATAATGTTCCTCACCTGTATCAGATTCATTTTTTCATACTATTTATTCTGATTTTTTTGCAGGTCTATGATTGAATTAACCATGCCTTTTTCTTTTGGATTCAAATTTTCCTCTATCCTGTCATCTCATATTGTTGTGCTCACCATGGATTGGATCCTTTCCCTTACCACGTACAATTTTTCGATGGCCCATGGACATCAGGTCAGAGCAGACAAATTATACCCATCAGCGCTGGTCAAGATTCTCCCACTCCATGCCAACGTTGTTTCTGGTCTGCTGCTATAATTGTTCCATTGGCTAGATCAAATATATTTCTTATATAGTGCAAATACAATGAGTGGATTATTGTTTTTACTCTCTTCTCTCAAATTAATATTGGTGGATTTGGCAGCAGCTTCCCTCGAAACTAACCAAGTGGTACAAATCTTGAGAATTTTGTGTTCTTTTACCAGTTAATCTTTGTGTATTCCTTAAATTGTCAGATTCAAGTTATACTTTTTTCCTTATTTTGCAGTATAACGTTTAAAACAGTGGTGTGCGACATGATGATGCAATAAACCCCAATTAATGGAGGAGGTGATTTGCCAACACAAACAATGTACTATGAGTTGTCATTGTAGTCTGTTGGTTTAGTTGCATTATATGACACTATGTTGGCTTAGCTGCATGTATAACTCTATGATGTTACTAATCCGTGCAAGTTACACTCAATCCAATATTCGCTTGACCGCCATCGCTGTTGGCCACCATCGTGATGGCGAGTTTATCACTCTGCTACTTCTTTGCTGGAACGCCATCGTTGCATGGCCGTTCGACATGAAATGCCAATGAAAAGGCACGTGCGCTCACTACATTATTCCAAGCTTCCCATCACAGGTGTAGTCAGCCCGTAGTGTTCTGGATCTAGGCGTACATGTGGCTTGCCAGGGCATCACGTACATATATTGATTCCATACCAGAGTCTGTTGTTTTCATTCTTTGATTTTTGTTTTGATGTTTTCCCATTGTACTGATTTTTATAATTTGATAACAATTATGTTAGTTTAGGGGAGCATAATTTATTGCTTGGTTTTTATGTAAGTCAATTCAATTCATTTTGAATAAGCCTTCAACCTTGATTGTCTCTTATGTTCTACTTATATGTGGATTGTGTTTCTTGCATTCTGTGATCTTCTTGAATCTTTCATAGTTTCGTGTTTCTTTAAGGATTTCAACAGATTCATTTTTCCTTTCACATTGACCATGAATATGCGGTTGATTTTTTCTCCCCAGAGTTATTTCAATTTAAGTTATGTATGTTTTCCATGTTTCCAGTTATTTCTCTAAGGGCGGCCAGTTGATTGGTGAGCCCATAAATTGCTGTCTATGGTTGTCTCTAGGTGGCAAAAATGATTTCCCCGAGCTAGCATCATTGTTGGACAGAGGTAACTACTCATATCTCAAGCAATAGACTTTGCACGCTGACAGAAAATGCTCTCATGTTATGTACACTGTTCACATGGATGGAGCTGTAAAATTTATGGCTAAGAACCTTATCCACCCAATTATTCTAATTAACATTTTTTGGCAGTGCAGTTGGAGACCGAGTTGAAGCAGAACTATGTAGCAGAGCTATGCATGTCATTAGTCACCATGTCGCAAATACGTTGCCTAATGCATCGGAGGCTCATGTTAGACTTGGCCATTTTCTCCCAAAAAAATTCAATCAGACGGTTGTACTACAGAATTTGCACTGCTTACAAGCAAGGATTGACCTTCACGTCCGTCCATGCATGTTAACTTAGTAAGTTAATTTAGGTTAAAGTTGTGATGAATGCATGCCCGATTTAAAGTGAAGACGACTATTGTCAACATGTGTGGTTTAAGATTTATCTACATAATCAAATTATTGCCCATTAAACCAAACATATGCACAAGTAAGAATATTAATCAATTGTAGTCAACACCAATACACCTGACGTAACTCCAGTTGGATGCGATTGGATGCGATCGGACTGTACCATGTTTAATGGTAAATCGGACATACAAGAAGAAAAATATGTATGGATGAGAATTGATCTCAATATGAAAAACAAAGTTCCATCTTTTTTCAATCTTCCCCGTTCAGATTTGTTCTGGAAGTGATTAAGTTTTAATGAGATGGAGCCCGTCTATCAGAATATGAATTCCTGGATTGGAGCCCAAGTTAAATACAGTGTAATAATCTGAGTCAGATTCATTTTTCTGTTCCTGTACATATATATGTACCGGTGTATATATATTATATCTTGGTATTAGAAGTTTAGAAGTTTTTGATAGTAATATGCATGTTAATTGGTAGTAACTACATACATACCGTGGCATGGCCAAAAAATAAAGTTTGTTTTATAAATAATGTATTAGTATTGGTAAATATCATGATTCAAAGTTCAGTTTGGTCGGTATAGATGATAGGTGAACGGACAATAAGAAGAAATTATTTTCAATATTTGGAAGTCCTAAGTAGTTCAATTTCTTATCTAAATAGGGAAAAGATCAGCATATGCTTCATTTCATATTATATTATTTATATACATTTTTCATTTTTAGTATGAAAAGATTTGGATATTAAACCAAATAGAAGACAAAATGAAACTTTTCCAACACAAATAAAATTAGTCTAAAAATTGCGTTCCATATATTATAATATAGGAAAGTTAAAGTAGTAGCTTACCAAACTAGACCGTGCGAATGCACGGGTTGGCGACTAGTACTATGTAATTTCTTTACTTTATCACTATGCGATAGCAATAGTTGCAAAAGCAATAGCTGGCGAGATGACCATGTGACGACACGTTAATAAAAGATCAAGATGATGGAGATCATAGTGTCATGCGGTAACAATGGAGATCATGAGAGTACTTTGGAGATGGAGATCAAAAGCACAAGATGATGATGGCCATATCATGTCACATATTATGATTGCATGTGATGTTTATCTTTTATACATCTTATTTTGCTTAGTTCGGTGGTAGCTTTATAAGACGATCCCTTACTTAATTTCAAGGTAAAAGTGTTCTCCCTGAGTATGCACTGTTGCCAAAGTTCGTCGTGCCGAGACACCATGTGATGATCGGGTGTGATAAGCTCAACATTCATCTACAACCGGTGTAAGATAGTTTTACACACACAGAATACTCGGGTTAAGCTTGACGAGCCTAGCATGTGTAGATATGGCCTCAGAACACTTAGACCGAAAGGTCGAGCGTGAATCATATAGTAGATATGATCAACATAGTGATGTTCACCATTGAAAACCACTCCATCTCACGTGATGATCAGACATGGTTTAGTTGATTTGGATCACGTGATCACTTAGATGATTAGAGGGATGTCTATCTAAGTGGGAGTTCTTAAGTAATATGATTAATTGAACATTAATTTATCATGAACTAGTCCTGGTAGTATTAGCATATCTATGTTGTAGATCAATAGCTCGCATTGTTGCTTCCCTATGTTTTATGTATGTTCCTAGAGAAAAATAAGTTGAAAGAATTTAGTAGAAAAGATGCAGATTAGCTCTATGATATGAGGATTATCCTCATTGCTGCACAGAAGTATTATGTCCTTGATGCACCGCTAGGTGACAGAACTATTGCAGGAGCAGATGCAGACGTTATGAACGTTTGGCTAGCTCAATATGATGACTACTTGATAGTTTAGTATACCAGGCTTAACGGCTTAGAATCGGGACTTCAAAGACATTTTGAACATCATGGACCGTATGAGATGTTCCAGGAGTTGAAGTTAATATTTCAAGAAAATACCCGAATTGAGAGATATGAAGTCCCCAACAAGTTCTATAGCTAAAAGATGGAGGAGAATAGCTCAACCAGTGAGCATGTGCTCAGATTGTCTTGGTACTACAATTGCTTGAATCAAGTGGGAGTTAAAGTTCCAGATAAGATGGTGATTGACAGAGTTCTCTAGTCACTATCACCAAGTTGCTAGAACTTCGTGATGAACTATAATATGCAAGGGATAACGGAAATGATTCCGAAGCTCTTCGTGATGCTGAAATCGGTGAAGGTAGAAATCAAGAAAAGCATCAAGTGTTGATGGTTAACAAGACCACTAGTTTCAAGAAAAGGGCAAAGGGAAGAAGGGGAACTTCAAGAAGAACGGCAAGCAAGTTGCTGCTCAAGTGAAGAAGCCCAAGTCTGGACCTAAGCCTGAGAGTAATTGCTTCTACTACAAAGGGACTAGTCACTGGAAGCGGAACTGCCCCAAGTATTTGGCGGATAAGAAGGATGGCAAAGTGAACAAAGGTATATTTGATATACATGTTATTGATGTGTACTTTAGTAGTGTTTATAGCAACCCCGCGGTATTTGATACTAGTTCAGTTGCTAAGAGTAGTAACTCGAAACGGGAGTTGCAGAATGAACAGAAACTAGTTAAGGGTGAAGTGATGATGTGTGTTGGAAGCAGTTCCAAGATTGATATGATCATCATCGCACACTCCCTATACTTTCAGGATTAGTGTTGAACCTAAATAAATGTTATATGGTGTTTGCATTGAGCATGAATATGATTTGATCATGTTTATTGCAATACGGTTATTCATTTAAATTAGAGAATAATTGTTGTTCTATTTACATGAATAAAACCTTCTACGGTCATACACCCAATGAAAATGGTTTGTTGGATCTCGATTGTAGTGATACACATATTCATAATATTGAAGTCAAAAGACGCAAAGTTAATAATGATAGTGCAACTTATTTGTGGCACTGTCGTTTAAGTCATATTGGTGTAAAGCGCATGAAGAAACTCCATGCTGATGGGCTTTTGGAATCACTTGATTATGAATCACTTGATGCTTGCGAACCATGCCTCACGGGCAGGATGACTAAGACTCCGTTCTCCGGAACAATGGAGCGAGCCACTGACTTGTTGGAAATAATACATACTGATGTATGCGGTCCAATGAGTGTTAAGGCTCGTGGCAAGTATCGTTATTTTCTGACCTTCACAGATGATTTGAGAAGATATGGGTATATCTACTTGATGATACATAAGTCTGAAACATTTGAAAAGTTCAAAGAATTTCAGAGTGAAGTGGAGAATCATCGTAACAAGAAAATAAAAATTTCTACGATATGATCGCAGAGTTAAAATATTTGAGTTACGAGTTTGGCCTACAGTCAAAACAATGTGAAATAGTTTCACTACTCACGCCACCTGGAACACCACAGTGTAATGGTGTGTCCGAACGTCATAACGTACTTTATTAGATATGGTGCAATATATGATGTCTCTTACGGATTTACCACTATCGTTTTGGGATTATGCATTAGAGACAGCTGCATTCACGTTAAATAGGGCACCATCTAAATCTATTGAGACGACACCATATGAACTATGGTTTGGCAAGAAACCAAAGTTGTCATTTCTTAAAGTTTGGGGTTGCGATGCTTATGTGTAAAAGTTTCATCCTGATAAATTCAAACCTAAATCGGAGAAATGTGTCTTCATAGGATACCCAAAGGAGACAGTTGGGTACACCTTCTATCACAGATCCGAAGGCAGGACATTCGTTGCTAAGAATGGATCCTTTCTAGGGAAGGAGTTTCTCTCAAAAGAAGTTAGTGGGAGGAAAGTAGAACTTGATGAGGTAACTGTACCTGCTCCCTTATTGGAAAGTAGTTCATCACAGAAAACTGTTCCTGTGACTCCTACACCAATTAGTGAGGAAGCTAATGATGATGATCATGTAACTTCAGATCAAGTTACTACCGAACCTCGTAGGTCAACCAGAGTGAGATTCTGTCACGACCGGTTTTCCAATAAAATATTTATTGAGAAATCAATCTTTTGAGTCCAGTATGAGAAAAATTCTCCTTACCGGTAGACAAATTCTTGATACAATAAGCCAGTAGCAAAAAATATATTACAGGGTCGAGCTACGGCAGCTCAACCAAATTATTACAAGAACGCCAATAATTATACATAATGGCGGACATGACACAGTGGTGTGGAGGCATACTACTGACTCGAGGATAGGGCGGTGGTGGAAAAACACAGCGGGGAGTGGGATACATGACTCTAAAACTGGCATCTCATCGAGCGTCGAGGTGAGGCTTGATGAATTTATTTGGTAGCGGAAGCGGATATAATATAGTGACCAAATCCAGGGTCGCATGAGACTGACTGGGATTCCTCTAGGTGTCGGACTCGCTATCGAACTCTTCATCCATGAGATCGCCTTCGTCAGCATCTGGCCAAATCAACAAGCCAGTGAGTACTTTGAAAGTACTCGCAAGACAGTTCGGACATGAGATATAATAAATGCAGGCATGAATGCGTCACGATTAATTCACCAATGTATATTCAAAAATTAGCATAGCGAAGTAAGTAAAAGGGAAACGGCGGTAGTCCGCCTGAAGTCCCAACATATCATAAATAAAAACCGATCGGGTGTCTGAAGCAACGCCTCGAAAGGTGAACAAATAGAAATAAGGAAATGATGCCACAGTCGGACGTCTGAGCGACATCGCAGAAAGGGCTTTAAAAGAAATGCCACAGTCGGACGTCTGAGCGACATCACAGAAAGGGCTTTAAAAGAAATGCCACAGTCGGACGTCTGAGCGACATCACAGAAAGGGCTTTTATTCACAAGTAAATAATACTCATAATCAACATTCAATTCATAAAAAAAACGGCACAGACTGGCATAAGACTGGCATAAGACTGGCATGCTACAACACTGCCATCTTACCCATCCTCATGCCAACACATGGCCATCCATACTCACATCCATCCACGTATGGATCATCGAACTCACTAACCTCATCAATGCATGGAAATAACGTTCATCGGTATGCTCTTCAACATGCCATGAGACTAACAAAAATGCAAAACATGCCAAGACACTCATCATATCAAAAGTTCAAACATGCTTGCCTGGTTCGGAGTAGTCGGAGCCTAGCTCGGTGAAGTTTGCGGTCCCGTCAGCTCCTTCGGTATCTACGGTATAAAGAAAATATATGTGCTATCGTAAATACCACGAGGTGCACAAAAAGTATTCCAAATTTTTTTCAAATAAATATGATAAAAAACTAGACAAAAATCTGAAGAGAACAGAAAAAGAATCAATCAAAAATATTATTCTGTTTAAAAGTTATAAAGGTTTTTGTCCAGGGACTCATCTGTAATGAAACAAAAAGTTCCCAGGGGCTAGCTCATAAAAATAGAAAACGTTCCCGTATAGAATACGCCAGCCCAGAGGGGAAAGCGCATTTTGCCCGAAGGCGCTTCCAGAAAACGATTCAATAGAGAGGGCAGAGAGGCTGACGGTGGGGTCCCACTCGTCAGGTTTAAACTTTCAAATGGGGGGGGGGACGAAGCTCGTCAGCGCCCGAGAGCCGCGGTGGTCGCCGGCGGCGATCCACGGCGAGGCAGGGGGATCGGAGGGTACCTCCGTTTTCAGGGCACCCTTCTGCGTCGGTTGGTGGTGGTGGTGGTCGCCGGCGAGTACCACGTCGGATGCGAGCCTTGCTCCGGCGGACGGAGGCTCGGGTGATCGAGGGGCTCGTCGGAGAGAGCTGCAGTGATCAAATTGAGGAGGGGGTTAGGCTTCTGGTAGCTAGAGGGAGTAACCGACGGGGTTTGGGCGCCGGAGACGGCCTCACCGGAGCGAATCGAGGTGGAGGCCGAGGCGGATCGGGGCGGCCGGAGCTAGGGGAGGAGACCTCCTCGAGGTCCTCCTGGTGGCCTGGCGGGGCGTTGGTGAGGTGTAGTGATGATGCGTGCACGAGGGTGAGCTCGGGGGCCCTTTATATAGGCGGTCCGAGGTGGTGGCCGTGAACGGGGGTCTCCGGTGAAGATTACGGCGGCGCAGAGCTTGGTCGGGGGTGCTTAGGGAGTTGGGCGCCATCACGGAGGTCCACTGGCTCCATTTAGGTGCTAACCCGGCTGGGATTTGATGCTTAGGGCGAGCTCAACAGAACGGGGCGGCGCGGGCCCGTCGGCGGCAGGGAGCACGTCCCGTGCTTGCCGGGCCACGGTGACGGTGCCACGGGCGTGCGCTGGCATGCATGGGCCACGCGTAGAGTCAGGGAGCAAAGGGCGGCGCGGAACGGCGTTGAGCCGCCGTTCTTGTTCCCTGTCGGCTGTAACGGGGTTTCGGCCGCCGCAAGACACGCCGGCGCGGGCGGCCAGGGGCGCCACCGACGCCGGGAAGACGCCAAGCGCGCGTGCGGGATGCTCCAGACAGGAGGAAGAGGCGGCGAGGAACGTGCCAAGGGCACTGTGGGCATGTGACTGAACCTCTGTCGAAGATCGACACTGAACTCTGAATCTTTCTGAATTTTGAACAGCAACAGTGCATGCAAGGTGTTCGACAGAATGAATTTGGCCTCTGGTGATTTTTCCCTGAGCTGATTTTTGGTGGAGTGGCTACTCATTGCTCCAGTAGGCCGCCTGAATTTTTGTGGAATTTTTGGAGAAGTGTAGATATGAATTTCACCAAATTTGGCAAATCTAGTCCAAACTTGCAGAGACTGAATTTTGAAAATTTTGAAAAGGGGAGGAGTGGATCAAGATGGTTCTAGGTTGTGGTTTCAAAAAACTATCCAGGAGAGTTGGTTTGAGGTAAAAACTCAAAAGCAAAAGGGTACTTGCTTTGAAAATCACTCAGGCTCCAAATAATTTTCAGAAATGATTTGAGGGGAAAAATAATTAGAATAAAAATCCAAAACTTGCTTGGATGAGTTGGGACAGAGATCTTAGGTTGATTACAATGAGGAGGGGAGGTTTTGGAGGGGTTTTAGCACATGGGCAAAAAAATACCAAGTCATGGGTGGTTTCCAAGATATGAAATCCCAAATTTTCATAGAGTTTCTTTAAAAGAAAAAGATTAAACTCCCAAAATAATTTGAGAGGAAACCAACAGAGAAGAAGTTTCAAAAGATCAAACACCATAGTTTTAAAAAAAATAAAATCCTTGCCAAAGAAAAGGAAGTTTTTGAGAGGAAGGTTTTCTGGAAAAGAAATTTTAAATGCCTTCTTTTAATAAAAATTTAACAAAGCTTTTGATGAAAACCAATTAAAATTTTTGGAGTGTCACAGATCCGCACCAGAGTGGTATGGTAATCCTGTTCTGGAGGTCATGTTACTTGACCATGACGAACCTACGAACTATGAGGAAGCAATGATGAGCCCAGATTCCGCAAAATGGCTTAAATTCATGAAATCTGAGATGGGATCCATGTATGAGAACAAAGTGTGGACTTTGGTTGACTTGCCCAATGATTGGCAAGCCATAGAAAATAAATGGATCTTCAAGAAGAAGACAGACGTTGATGGTAATGTTACTGTCTACAAAGCTCGACTTGTTGTGAAAGGTTTTCGACAAGTTCAAGGAGTTGATAATGATGAGACCTTCTCACCCGTAGCGAATCTTAAGTCTGTCCAAATCATGTTAGCAATTGCCGCATTTTATGATTATGAAATTTGGCAAATGGATGTAAAGACTGCATTCCTGAATGGATTTCTGGAAGAAGAGTTGTATATGATGCAACCTGAAGGTTTTATCGATCCAAAGGGTACTAACAAAGTGTGCAAGCTCCAACGATCCATTTATGGACTGGTACAAGCCTCTCGGAGTTGGAACAAACGTTTTGATAGTGTGATCAAAGCATATGGTTTTATACGGGCTTTTGGAGAAGCCTGTATTTACAAGAAAGTGAGTGGGAGCTCTGTATCATTTCTAATATTATATGTGGATGACATATTGTTGATTGGAAATGATGTAGAATTTCTGGATAGCATAAAAGGATACTTGAATAAGAGTTTTTCAATGAAAGACCTCGGTGAAGCTACTTACATGTTGAGCATCAAGATCTATAGAGATAGATCAAGACGCTTGATAAGTTTTTTCAATGAGTACGTACCTTGACAAGATTTTGAAGTAGTTCAAAATGGAACAGTCAAAGAAAGAGTTCTTGCATGTGTTACAAGGTGTGAAATTGAGTAAGACTCAAAGCCCGACCACGACAGAAGATAGAAAGAGAATGAAAGTCATTCCCTATGCCTCAGCCATAGGTTCTATAAAGTATGCCATGCTGTGTACCAGATCTATTGTATACCCTACACTGAGTTTGGCAAGGGAGTACAATAGTGATCTAGGAGTAGATCACTGAACAGTGGTCAAAATTATCCTTAGTAGAATAAGGATATGTTTCTTGATTATGGAGGTGACAAAAGGTTCATCGTAAAGGGTTACATCGATGCAAGTTTTGACACTGATCCAGATGACTCTAAGTCTCAATCTGGATACATATTAAAAGTGGGAGCAATTAGCTAAAGTAGCTCCATGCAGAGCACTGTAGACATAGAAATTTGCAAAATACATACAGATCTGAATTTTGGCAGACCCGTTGACTAAACTTCTCTCACCAGCAAAACATGATCACCCCTTAGTACTCTTTGGGTCTTAATCACATAGCAATGTGAACTAGATTACTGACTCTAGTAAACCCTTTGGGTGTTGGTCACATGGCGATGTGAACTATGGGTGTTAATCACATAGTGATGTGAACTATTCGTATTAAATCACATGGCGATGTGAACTAGATTATTGACTCTAGTGCAAGTGAGAGGCTGAAGGAAATATGCCCTAGAGGCAATAGTAAATTTATTATTTATTTCCTTATATCATGATAAATGTTTATTATTCATGCTAGAATTGTATTAACCGGAAACATGATACATGTGTGAATACATAGACAAACAGAGCGTCACTAGTATGCCTCTACTTGACTAGCTCGTTGACCAAAGATGATTATGTTTCCTAGCCATAGACATGAGTTGTCATTTGATTAACGGGATCACATCATTAGGATAATTATGTGATTGACTTGACCCATTCTGTTAGCTTAGCACTTGATTGTTTAGTATGTTGCTATTGCTTTCTTCACAACTTATACATGTTCCTATGACTATGAGATTATGCAACTCCCGTTTACCGGAGGAACACTTTGTGTGCTACCAAATGTCACAAGTAACTGGGTGATTATAAAGGTGCTCTACAGGTGTCTCCGAAGGTACTTGTTGGGTTGGCGTATTTAGAGATTAGGATTTGTCACTTCGATTGTAGGAGAGGTATCTCTGGGCCCACTCGGTAATGCACATCACTATAAGCCTTGCAAGCATTGTAACTAATGAGTTAGTTATGGGATGATGTATTACGGAACGAGTAAAGAGACTTGTCGGTAACGATATTGAACTAGGTATTGAGATACCGACGATCGAATCTCGGGCAAGTAACATACTGATGACAAAGGGAACAACGTATGTTGTTATGCGGTTTGACCGATAAAGATCTTCGTAGAATATGTGGGAGCCAATATGAGCATCCAGGTTCCGCTATTTGTTATTGATCGAAGACGTGTCTCGGTCATGTATACATAGTTCTCGAACCCGTAGGGTCCGCACGCTTAAAGTTCGGTGACGATCGGTATTATGAGTTTATGTGTTTTGATGTACGGAAGGTAGTTCGGAGTCCCGTATGAGATCAGGGACATGACGAGGAGTCTTGAAATGGTCGAGACGTAAAGATCGATATATTAGACGACTATATTCGGACATCGGAATGGTTCCGAGTGATTCAGGTATTTTTCGGAGTACCGGGGAGTCACGGGAATACGGGGAAGAAGTAATGGGCCTTAGTGGGAAGGAGAGGCAGAAACCAGGAGGTGGCGCCCCTCCCAAGCCCAGTCCGAATTGGACAAGGGGTTTGGGGCGTGGCCCCCCTCTCCCTTCCTTCTCCCCTCTCCTCCTTTCCCCCCTTCTCCTAGTTGGACTAGGAAAGGAGGAATCCTACTCCCTTGGCGCGCCCCTCCTAGGGCCAGCCTCCCCCTCCCTTGCTCCTTTATTTACGAGGGCAGGGGGCACCCCAAGACACACAAGTTGATCTGTTGATCTATTCCAGCCGTGTGCGGTGCCCCCCTCCACCATATTCCACCTCGGTCATATCGTAGCAGTGCTTAGGCGAAGCCCTGCGTCGGTAGCAACATCATCACCGTCATCACACCGTCGTGCTGACAGAACTCTCCCATGAAGCTCTGCTGGATCGGAGTTTGCGGGACGTCATCGAGCTGAATGTGTGCTGAACTCGTAGGTGCCGTACGTCCGGTACTTGGATCGGTCGGATCGTGAAGACGTACGACTACATCAACCGCGTTGTGCTAACGCTTCCGATTTCGGTCTACGAGGGTACGTGGACAACACTCTCCCCTATCATTGCTATGCATCACCATGACCCTGAGTGTGCGTAGGAATTTTTTTGAAATTACTACGTTCCCCAACAATGATCGCCGCGGAGGCGTGATTAGCGGCTCTCCCAGCAGAGGGTGACTCTCAAACGGCGATTGAAACCCGAAGGGTCAGAGAACTTCTTCAGATGGCTCTGGCGCAGCAGGAGGCTTATTCTTATAGTCAAGACAGAATTCATTCGACCCCTCGCCCAAGCCGGAGCCCGAGTTATAGTAGGCACATAGATTCAGCAGCCGTTTCAAGCAATGCCCGCGCCATGACTAGCCGCGCGGGCATGACTCGGTGCGTGATGGAGCTCTTAACTTGGTTGATCAGGATAGGATCCGCCAAGAGGCTGAGCGGGCGGTTCAACAGGAAGCTGAGTAGGCGGCTCACTAGGCTTTTCCGGTTTATCCGACGACCTCTGTTGAGGCAGGCGTGGCCACAAGGACAGGAGGTGTCCCTTGCTTGGTGTCGGCTCTGCGTAATGAGCGTTTGCTAAAGGGTTTCAAGGGGCCTCGGAAGGTGCCCAATTACACGGCCGATTTACAGCCAGGGGCATGGATTGAACGCTATGAGATGGCCATGGAGCTATTGGAGGTCAGTGACACAGCAATGGCCAAGTACTTCACTATGATGTTAGATGGAATGGCTCGCACTTGGTTGAAGTGGCTGCCACCCAATTCCATCGGCTCATGGGAAGAATTAAAAGCCCGGTTTATTCAGAATTTTAAAGACACTTGCAAGAAGTCCATGTCAATTGTGGATTTAACTAACTGTAAACAAGAGGAAGGAGAGTCCACAACCCATTGGGTGCGCCAGGTCAAAGCCATAATACATTCATCTGATAAGATGGATGCCGGCTCTGTAGTCTTAATGTTGGAGAAAAATTGCCATTTTACGCCTCTAAAACAGAAGCTAGGGTGGCTCAAACGCGATTGTAATGACATGGGCCAGTTGATGGCAGCTCTAGTCAAGTATGCTGACTTTGATAGTACCAAGGATCCCGGGTCCGATGAGGAAAAGACAGGGAAGGGGAAGAATAACGGCAAGGGTCATCAGCATAACCCGACAAATCAGGGAGGCAATAATAAACGTAAGGCTGATAGTAGTTTGGAGTTTGTGGCTAACACCAATACACAGGGCAACAATCAGCGACGTGAGGGGAGGCCACCTCCTCGGTCCGGCGGGTCAGGTCCCACTCTTGAGCAGCTATTAAATGAGCCTTGTCCAAGGCACGATACTCAGCAGAAGCCGGCCACTCACCTATGGAAGGACTGTACGATCATGAAGGCTTTCAAGAACTCTAACATGTTCAATAACAATCATGGGCCGGGCGGTGGCTCAGGTGGCGGTGGTTTTCATGGTCCAGGAGGCGGTTCAATGTGACGCCCGGATAATTAAGCTAGTGAACCTTCGCTAATGATGCCACGTCACCTTGGTTAATGTTGATAATCTCGCGTTAGTTCAAAACCGATTGGAAATTCAAATTCAAAATAAAGGCAAACAACAAAAAATTTGAAACACTAAAGCTAAAATGTTCGTATTGTGGAAAATAAGCCATACTAAATATTGGTGAAGAAACCACACTTCTGTAAAGTATTTAAATGCACTATAGTAAGTAAAACAGCGACAAAAACAATTATTTGAATACTTTTAAAATACAAAAAAATTACAAACTATTTTATTTTAGGTGCCAATAACTGTGGTAGTGGCATAACTATTAATACAGTTTTAGGTATAACATTTTGTATTTTATATAAACTTTTAAAATTTAATAAAACAGAAAAGTATAATGACAAAAGGAAAAACAACAAAACGAGAAAAGGCCCTCTGGCCAACTAGGCCAAACAGCCCACCAGGCCACAACCGGCCAGCCCACCAGGCCACAACCGGTCAGCCCACACCCCACTCATCCCCTTCCTCCTGCTACAGGAGGCAGAGGAGGGCGTGGCGGCCATCCCAGCCACCCTGCCCACCGATGCCGTCGTGGCAGACATCCACCGCTTCCCCCATTCGGATAAGGTCGCGCCCAGCCTCCTCTCCCTCGCGGTCAAACCCTAGCACCCACTTTCCCCTCTCCCTCGCTCGCTCTCGCATCCGCATCGCGCAGTCGAGCCTCGTCGCCATGGCCGAACTCGCCCACGTAGCCACCGTCATCCCCGGGCTGTGAGACAGTGTCTGACCACTCCATCATCGTCTGCTACGTCGTCCTCGCAGAGCAAATCGCGCAGGAGAGCCCCACGTCGCCACCATCGAGCTCGTCTTCGACCGTCTGCATCACCGGCTACCGTCGTCGATTTGCTCGACCCCGACCTTCCTTGCCTCCTCGAGCTCGTCTTCGGCACCGCAGTGAGCTCCTCGTCCCTCCCCCTGCATGCCCCCTTCATTCATTGGTGTAGCCTCCGTCCCTGAGCTCATCCGATCTAGCGCATACGCGTACATACCAGCATGCATGCTCGGAGTTGCTGTTGCTCCTTGCGAACTGCTGCTCCTGCATACTTGCTGTTGCCGCTCGCGTCGCCCGCGTGGCCGCGCCCATGCCCCTGAACCCCGCTCGTGCCTGCTGCCGCCTAGGGTCGTGCCCTGCTTCCCTTACTCGCAAGCGCCAGCGCGCCTCCTCCCTATTGCTGCCCGATGCTGCTGCTACTGCATCGTTACTGCGTGCTATACTGCTGCTGCTTACTCGTGCTCATGCGATGCTGCTTGCTGCTGTTGCGGATGGGCATGGCCGCTGCCTTTGCGCCCATGCGTGTTGGCCATGGCAACACAGCCGTCGCATAGCCACTGGAGGTGAGGTGAGGCACGGTTGTACCAATGGCCGGCCTAACTAATTAGGATTATTTTAGATTAGGGGCTAATTAGTACTAGTTAAATTAGTTGTTTCCCAATGACATGTGGGACTCCCCCTTGATTAAATTAGTTAGTTGTTTTATTAACACTTGTGACAATGACATGTGGGCCACACCCACTGTTGACCAGTCAAATTGACTTGGTCAACCCAACCCATGGCCCCACCTCTAATACACACCAGCTAGCACAGCACCATGTGACAAAAGTATTTAGATATAAAATTTCGAATTGAAATATTTTAGAAAATTCTTAAAACTTTGAAGAATCATATAAAATAATCTATAACTCGGATGAAAATACTTTATACATGAAAGTTGCTCAGAACGACGAGACGAATTTGAATACGCAGCCCGCTTATCCGCCATGCATCCCTAGCATAGCGAACACGCAACTTTCCCCCTCCGGTTCGTCTGTCCGAAAACGCGAAACACCGGGGATACTTTCCCGGATGTTATCCCCCTTCACCGGTATCACCTAATACCGCGTTAGGGCACCCCTAGCACCGTTACTTATCTTGTCATGCATCGTTATGCATCTGTTTGCATTATATTTATTGTTTCTTCCCCCTCTTCTCTCGCTAGACATCGAGACCGACGCCGCTGCTACCCAGTACGACTACGGTGTTGACGACCCCTCTCTCTTGCCAGAGCAACCAGGCAAGCCCCCCCTTTGATCACCAGATATCGCCTACTCTTTTCTCTATACTGCTTGCATTAGAGTAGTGTAGCATGTTACTGCTTTCCGTTATTCCTACCCTGATGCATAGCCTGTCCTTGCTACTACTGTTGTTACCATTACCTGCTATCCTACTGCTTAGTATAGGATGCTAGTGTTCCATCAGTGGCCCTACACTCTTGTCCGTCTGCCATGCTATACTACTGGGCCGTGATCACTTCGGGAGGTGATCACGGGCATATACGATATACTTTACACAGTTACATTACCTGTGATACTGTTCAGAGATGGGGGCTGAAGGGGCAGGTGGCTCCATCCCGGTAGAGGTGGGCCTGGGTTCCCGACGGCCCCCGACGGTTACCTTGAGGCGGAGCGACAGGGCAGGTTGAGACCACCTAGGAGAGAGGTGGGCCTGGCCCTGGTTGATGTTCGCGGATACTTAACACGTTTAACGAGATCTTGGTATTTGATCTGAGTCTGGCTACTGGCCTGTACGCACTAACCATCTACGCGGGGACAGTTATGGGCACTCGACGTCGTGGTATCAGCCGAAGCACTTCGTGACGCCAGTGACTGAGCGGCGCGCGCCGGGTTGGACCGCGTAACGTGACTTCCTTTGTAATGGAGGTTGCTAGGTCTGCTCTCGGGCCGCGTACGCAACGTGCAGGTGTGCTATGGGCGATGGGCCCAGACCCCTGTGCGCTTAGGTTTAGACCGGCGTGCTGGCCTCTCTGTTGTGCCTAGGTAGGGCTGCGACGTGTTGATCTTCCGAGGCCGGGCATGACCCAGGAAAGTGTGTCCGGCCAAATGGGATCGAGCGTGTTGGGTTATGTGGTGCACCCCTGCAGGGAAGTTAATCTATTCGAATAGCCGTGATCTTCGGTAACAGGACGACTTGGAGTTGTACCTTGACCTTATGACAACTAGAACCAGATACTTAATAAAACACACCCTTCCAAGTGCCAGATACAACCGGTGATCGCTCTCTCACAGGGCGACGAGGGGAGGATCATCGGTTAGGATTATGCTATACGATGCTACTTGGAGGACTTCAGTCTACTCTCTTCTACATGATGCAAGACGGAGGCTGCCAGAAGCGTAGACTTCGAAAGGACTAGCTATCCCCCTCTTATTCCGGCTTTCTGCAGTCCAGTCCACATATAATAGCCTTATTCCAGTTGATACCAATGCATACATATGTAGTGTAGCTCCTTGCTTGCGAGTACTTTGGATGAGTACTCACGGTTGCTTTCTCCCTCTTTCCCCCTATCCCTTCTACCTGGTTGTCGCAACCAGATGTTGGAGCCCAGGAGCCAGACGCCATCTTCGACGACGACTCCTACTACACCGGAGGTGCCTACTACTACGTGATGCCCGCTGACGACGACCAGGAGTAGTTTAGGAGGATCCCAGGCAGGAGGCCTGCGCCTCTTTCGATCTGTATCCCAGTTTGTGCTAGCCATCTTATGGCAACGTGTTTAACTTATGTCTGTACTCAGATATTGTTGCTTCCGCTGACTCGTCTATGATCGAGCTCTTGTATTCGAGCTCTCAAGGCCCCTGGCTTGTAATATGATGCTTGTATGACTTATTTTATTTGTAGAGTTGTGTTGTGATATCTTCCCGTGAGTCCCTGATCTTGATCGTACACGTTTGCGTGTATGATTAGTGTACGATTAAATCGGGGGCGTCACATTCAAATTCCAATTTTCAAGGCTCTCAAGGAAATCAAGGTGGGTACAATCAGCAATCTGGCCAAGGAGGTCAGCAGCAGCAACAACAATCTGGATACCAAAGCAATCCAAAGAAGTTGAACGGTGGGCAGTATCGTGTGTTCACCACCAGTTGGTGCAGACGGGACCAGAAGCTTCATAAGAGGGCTGTGAATGTTGTTGAGCCGGCAGTCCCTGGTTATTTGAGATGGTCTGAGTAGCCTATTCTATGGAGTAGGGAGGATCACCCTCCCCGGGTTGACAATCCGGGTCACGTGGCCTTGGTGGTGGCACCTCAGGTTGGTGGATATAAATTCACTAAAGTACTCATGGACGGAGACAGCAGTATCAACATCCTCTATTATGAGACTTTCCGTCGCATGGGGTTGACTGACAAAAGTCTTAAGACGTCCAACACTGTTTTTCATGGAGTGGTGCCTTGTAATTCGGCATACCCAGTGGGTAAGATTGAGCTGGAGGTAGCTTTTAGAGATGAGCATGATTCTAGGGATGAGAAATTAACTTTTGAAGTAGTCAAAATTAAGAGCCTGTATCATGCCCTGTTTGGACGATCGCCTTATGCCAAGTTCATGGCACGGTCGTGTTCTGTTTATTTGCAGCTCAAAATGTCAGGTTATAAGGGCACTATTACAGTACATGGAAGTCGGAAGATAGCCTTGGAATGTGAGGAAGGTGATGCTGCTTATGCCGAATCTGCTTGTGCAACAGAGGAGTTGAAATTCTACAAGGATAATGTTGACCTGGCGGATATGACATCTTTGAAAAAACCAACTACAAAGCATGAGCCGTTGCTGAAGTTTAAGTCCGCTGATGACACTAAGCTCGTTGATTTTGTTCCAAGTGACTCATCTAAACAGTTTAGTATCAGTGCTAATCTGGATCCCAAATAGGAAAGCGTGCTCATCGAGTTCATCCGTGAGAACCGGGACATCTTTGCATGGAAACCTTCTGACATGCCGGGTGTACCGAGAGAACTCGCTGAGCACACTCTCAACATTGATCCAAAATTTAAGCCGGTCAAGCAGTTTCTTCAGCGGTTGAATGAGTAAAGGCCCAAGGCCATTGGTGAAGAGGTGGCCCGGCTCTTGGCGGCCGGGTTCATTATTGAAGTTTTTCATCTAGAGTGGTTGCTAACCCGGTGCTCGTGCTTAAAAAGAACGACACATGGCGTATGTGTGTGGATTACACGGACTTAAACAAGGCTTGTCCGGCTGATCCTTTTGCTCTCCCTCATATTGATCAAATCATTGATGCTACGGCGGGTTGTGAGCGTTTGAGCTTTTTGGATGCTTATTATGGTTATCATCAGATCAAGATGGCAGTTAAGGACCAGGAGAAGACAACTTTTATTACTCCATTTGGAGCCTTCTGCTATGTGTCTATGCCTTTTGGGCTTAAGAGTGCCCAGGCGACTTATCGACGATGTGTGCAGAACTGCCTTCACAATCAGACTGGGCACAATGTTCATGCTTATGTGGACGATATAATGGTGAAATCCAGAGGGAAGCAGACCTTGATAGATGATCTGAAGGAAACCTTTGATAACCTCCGGGTCTACAAGATGATGCTTAACCCGGCCAAGTGCGTTTTTGGAGTGCTGGCGGGTAAGCTTTTGGGTTTTTTGGTTTCTAACAAAGGCATTGAGGCTAACACGGAGAAAATCAAAAGTGATTACATCTTTGGCTAAACCGGCGTGCATCAATGACGTTCAGCGATTGGTAGGTCGTGTTGTAGTTTTAAGCCTGTTCATAAGCCGGTTAGGTGAGAAGGCTATACCGCTGTATCAAATGATGAAGAAGACAAATCATTTATCTGGAGTGATGCTGCTAACTCCGCCTTTGAAGATCTGAAAAGACAGCTCGCTGATCCGCCGGTTCTTGCTACTCCCATTGATAAGGAGTGCTACCTCTTGAACACTGCGTTGGATTTTCCCGAAGAGGAGATGATGATGCAGCAAAGTAGCGTAAGTATTTCTCTCAGTTTTTGAGAATCAAGGTATCAATCCAGTAGGAGGCTACGCGCGAATCCCTCGTACCTACACAAAAACAATAGCTCAATGTAACCAACCCGCTTAGGGGTTGTCAATCCCTTCACGGTCACTTACGAAAGTGAGATCTGATAGAGATGACAAATAATATTTTTGGTATTTTTGGTATAGAGATGCAAAGTAAAAAGTAAAAGCAAAGTAAAAGCAAAGCAATAATAAAGTGATGGAGATTGATATGATGAGAAAGAGACCCGGGGGCCATAGGTTTCACTAGTGGCTTCTCTCAAGAGCATAAGTATTCTACGGTGGGTGAACAAATTACTGTTGAGAAATTGACAGAATTGAGCATAGTTATGAGAATATCTAGGTATGATCATGTATATAGGCATCACGTCCGAGACAAGTAGACCGACTCCTGCCTGCATCTACTACTATTACTCCACTCATCGACCACTATCCAGCATGCATCTAGAGTATTAAGTTAAAAACAGAGTAACGCCTTAAGCAAGATGACATGATGTAGAGGGATAGTTTCATGCAATATGATAAAAAAACCCATCTTGTTATCCTCGATGGCAACAATACAATACGTGCCTTTCTGCCCCTTCTGTCACTGGGAAAGGACACCGCAAGATCGAACCCAAAGCTAAGCACTTCTCCCATGGCAAGAACAACCAATCTAGTTGGCCAAACCAAACTGACAATTCGAAGAGACTTGCAAAGATAACCAATCATACATAAAAGAATTCAGAGAAGATTCAAATATTATTCATAGATAGACTTGATCATAAACCCACAATTCATTGGTCTCAACAAACACACCGCAAAAAGAAGATTACATCGAATAGATCTGCACAAGAGAGGGGGAGAACATTGTATTGAGATCCAAAAAGAGAGAAGAATCCATCTAGCTACTAACTATGGACCCGTAGGTCTGAAGTAAACTACTCACACTTCATCGGAGGGGCTTGGATGATGATGTAGAAGCCCTGCGTGATCGATGCCCCTTCTGGCGGAGCTTCGGAACAGGCCCCAAGATGGGATCTCGTGAATACAGGAAGTTGCGGCGGTGGAATTAGGTTTTTGGCTCCGTCCCCGATTGTTTGGGGGTACGTAGGTATATGTAGGAGGAAGGAGTACGTCGGTGGAGCTTCGAGGGGCCCACGAGGCAGGGGGCGCGCCCTCCACCCTCGTGACCGCCTCATGGCTTTCTTGACGGAGGGTCCAAGTCTCCTGGATCTTATCTGATGAGAAAATCATGTTTCCGAAGGTTTCATTCCGTTTGGACTCCGTTTGATATTCTGTTTCTCCGAAACACTTAAATAGGCAAAAAACATCAATTCTGGGTTGGGCCTCCGGTTAATAGGTTAGTCCCAAAAATAATATAAAAGTGGAAAATAAAGCCCAATATAGTCCAAAACAGTAGATAATATAGCATGGAGCAATCAAAAATTATAGATACGTTGGAGACGTATCAAGCATCCCCAAGCTTAATTCCTGCTCGTCCTCGAGTAGGTAAATGATAAAAACAGAATCTTTGATGCGGAGTGCTACTTGGCATAATTTTAATGTAATTCTTCTTAATTGTGGTATGAATATTCAAATCCGAAATATTCAAGAAAAAAGTTCATATTGACATAAAAATGGTAATACTTCAAGCACACTAACTAAGCAATTATGTCTTCTCAAAATAACATGGCCAAAGAAAGTTCATCCCTACAAAATCATATAGTTTAGTCATGTTTCATTTTTGTCACACAAGAATGCTCTCATCATGCACAACCCTGATGACAATCCAAGCAATTATTTCATACTTTAGTAATCTCAAACCTATAAACTTTCATGCAATATATGAGCGCGAGCCATGGACATAGCACTATGGGTGGAATAGAATATAATGACGGGGGTTATGTGGAGAAGACAAAAAAGGAGAAAGTCTCACATCAACGAGCCTAATCAATGGGCTATGGAGATGCCCACCGATTGATGTTAATGCAAGGAGTAGGGATTGCCATGCAACGGATGCACTAGAGCTATAAATGCATGAAAGCTCAACAAAAGAAACTAGTGTGTGTGCATCCAACTTGCTTGCTCACGAAGACCTAGGGCACTTGAGGAGGCCCATTGTTGGAATATACAAGCCAAGTTCTATAATGAAAAATTCCCACTAGTATATGAAAGTGATAACATGAGAGACTCTCTACTATGAAGATCATGGTGCTATTTTGAAGCACAAGTGTGGTACAAGGATAGTAATATTGTCCCTTCTCTCTTTTTCTCTCATTTTTTGGGCCTTTTCTTTTTTTAATGACCTTTCTCTTTTTTTGGGCCTTCTCTTTTTTATGGCCTTTTTTATTTCCTCACTTGGGACAATGCTCTAATAATGATGATCATCACACTTCTATTTATTTACAACTCAATGATTACAACTCGATACTAGAACAAAGATGACTCTATATGAATGCCTCCGGCGGTGTACCGGGATATGCAATGAACCAAGAGTGACATGTATGAAAGAATTATGAACGGTGGCTTTGCCACAAATACTATGTCAACTACATGATCATGCTAAGCAATATGACAATGATGAATGTGTAATAATGAACGGAATGATGGAAAGTTGCATGATAATATATCTCGGAATGGCCATGGAAATGCCATAATAGGTAGGTATGGTGGCTGTCTTGAGGAAGATATAAGGAGGTTTATGTGTGAAAGAGCGTATCATATCACGGGGTTTGGATGCACCGGCGAAGTTTGCGCCAACTCTCAATGTGAGAAAGGGCAATGCACGGTACCGAAGAGGCTAGCAAGGATGGAAGGGTGAGAGTGCGTATAATCCATGGACTCAACATTAGTCATAAAGAACTCACATACTTATTGCAAAAATCTACAAGTCATCAAAAACCTCGGCACTACGCGCATGCTCCTAGGGGGGTAGATTGGTAGGAAGACCATCGCTCGTCCCCGACCGCCACTCATAAGGAAGACAATCAAATAACACCTCATGTTTCAAATTTGTTGCATAACGTTTATCATACGTGCATGCTACGGGACTTGCAAACTTCAACACAAGTATTTCTCAATTTCACAACCACTCAACTAGCATGACTTTGATATTATTACATCCATATCTCAAAACAATCATCAAGCATCAAACTTTTCTTAGTATTCAACACACTCATAAGAAAGTTTTATTATTAATCTTGCATACCAAGTGTTGGTGTCAAAACCGGCGGATCTCGGGTAGGGGGTCCCGAACTGTGCGTCTAAGGAGGATGGTAACAGGAGGCAGGGGACACGATGTTTTACCCAGGTTCGGGCCCTCTTGATGGAGGTAAAACCCTACGTCCTGCTTGATTATTCTTAATAATATGACTAGTACAAGAGTTGATCTACCACGAGATCGAAGAGGCTAAACCCTAGAAGCTACCCTATGGTATGATTGTATGTTGTCCTACGGACTAAAACCCTCCGGTTTATATAGACACCGGAGGAGGCTAGGATTACACAAGGTCGGTTACAAAGGAGGAGATATCCATATCCGTATTGCCTAGCTTGCCTTCCATGCCAAGTAGAGTCCCATCCGGACACGGGATGAAGTCTTCAATCTCGTATCTTCATAGTCCAACAGTCCGGCCAAAGGATATAGTCCGGCTGTCCGGAGACCCCCCTAATCCAGGACTCCCTTAGTAGCCCCTGAACCAGGCTTCAATGACGATGAGTCCGGCGCACAGTGTTGTCTTCGGCATTGCAAGGTGGGTTCGTCCTCCGAATATGCCACGGAAGAGTTTGAATACAAGGATAGTGTCCGAACCTGCAAAATAAGTTCCACATACCACCGTAGAGAGAATAATATTTCCACAAATCTAATCTGCTGACATGTTTTGGCAACATGACATCATGCCATGGCCCGGTAATTATTCAAACCGTTTTTCTTTAACCAGCCCCGCACATAACGCGAGGCGGTTTCTTGACACGTCTTGTCAAAGCAGAGATCATGCTCCCATTATTACGGGATTCTCATCAATACGGGCGTGGATAACCCAACCGCGCCACCAAGTACGGCGCTTGGGGGATAAGCGAGTTTTACCAGGCTAGTGGGGGGCGCATAGTTTCATCCGCCCTTATAAAGGGATAAGGTCTCACCTTTTTCTACCCATGCCTTCTTCCTCCTTGCTCATCCATTCTGGCACACTCGAGCTCCAACGCCCAAGTTCACATCCTTCTCCTCAACTCTCTCCAAACATGTCCGGAGCGGGAGGCAAGTGGATGGCCTCCTCCGTCACGGAGGGACACATCAAAAAGCTACGTGGAGCCGGATACTTAGCCACGGATATCGCGCACCGGCTGCCAGCCGCAGGGCAGGTCGTCCCTACCCCGGAACCTCACGAAAGGGTGGTTTTCCTCCTCCACTTCGTCTGTGGACTGGGGTTTCCCCTCCATCGGTTCGTTCGTGGCCTCATGTTCTATTATGGGCTGGACTTTCATGATCTGGCCCCAATTTCATCCTCAACATCTCAGCATTCATCGTCGTGTGTGAGGCTTTCCTCCGCATCCGGCCCCACTTCGCATGTGGCTGAAGACCTTCAATATCAAGCCAAAGGTGGTGGGCGGCCAACAAGCAGAATGCGGCGGAGCCATGGTGGGCAAAATGCCCAACGTTATATGGCTCGAGGGCTCCTTCGTGGAGACCATAAAGGGGTGGCAATCGGGGTGGTTCTACATCACCGAGCCACGCGACAACAACTGGGTGGCGGCCCCCAAGTTTCGATCTGGAATCCCCATGCGGCTCACTTCCTGGAAGGAGAAGGGCCTGTCCTGGGGTTCATCGGTGGAGCTGGACAGACTCGAGAAGTGTATCTGAAACATGATAAGCAAGAAACTTTAGCTTGTCAACATAGTCCAGGTCATGCTCTTCCTCCGGATCCTCCCGTGTCAACAACGGGATTTCAACTTATGGGAGTTCGACCCGGCCTAGCACCAGACTCTACACGAGCTCTTTGACACGACACATAAGGACGTCTGGAGGGTGCTGTTCAAGGGCGCTGAGGTCCCTCCTTCTCTCACCGAGGACCGCGGGTTAAGCGCGAAGCGCCCTGCGAATTCGGTAAGTCTTGTACATCTGGTAGGATATTTATTTCCCATAGCTTAACCATGCGCAGGGTCTGAGCTCCCATGCCTTTGATAGGACTGGGTGGAGACATCGAAACAGATTAACTGTCCGGCCCCTCTGCCCGAAGACACTGTGGACGCCCTCCTGACGGAGATGCGGACTCCGGATCCTTATGAGGTGCCGGAGAAGACCAAGAAGAAGGCCAAGGGAACCCGAAAGAGTTCCTGGCGCCAGGTGGTATCGGACTCATCGTCCGATAACACCGAGACGCACTCCTCCCGTGAAAACGAGGAGAAGGAAGATGAAGATTCTCCCCCTCCAGCCAGGGGAGACAAGAAAAGGAAGGCCACCCCAACAGGGGAGGCCGAAGGGTCCAAGAAGGGAAGGACTCTCCTTCCGGACTGCTCCACCACCGCCACCGACGATGAAGGCGAGTGGCTGCTCAGGGCCAAGCCCCTGGCGAAGTCGTAAGTATTTGGATACCAGAGTAACTCATAGCATACCTTTGTCGCACTGCGTCGAATATGATTACGCAGTCCGCCCCAAGCCCGTATCGATGCATCATTGTCGGACGGTTCCTTGGACTCGTCGGACATGAATAGTGATACACTTCCAACCGTCTCCTCTCCTTGCCCTACGGACAATCCCGAGGTATTGTCTCAGGGGCACCGAGCTAGGGGAGACAGTCCCGAAGGCACCTCATGGCGACCTTCCGGACTCCAGGAGCAAGGCTCCCGGGGGCTCCAAGTTCGGCCCTCAGCCGAACACCACGCCGGAACCTCCAATGGTTCCGGACTCGGGCAGGCGGCCCCCTTCCAAAAGGGGTAAGCCATCCGTGCCGATGGCCTCTGTCCATCCAGAGGCACCGGACGACCTGCTGGGAGAGCTTCACGGTGCTTCCATCGACGAAGAGCACCGCATTATTATGAGTGTGGTGATCAAGAAGGTTCAGTCCGCCAAGAGCAGACTGACTGAAGCCTGTGCCAGCCTTCTAACAGGCTTTGAGGTAAGTATTTAAAATATAGGAAAAATATTACCGCATAGACAGTAGCCCCGGATGCTCTTTTTGGTGTTCACAAAGAAAAGCCGAATAGAGGATCAAATAATATCTGTAGGAGTCTAATATAAGTATGTCTGTATGCGTATGCAGGCTTCGCTGCTGACCTCTGCCGCACTGACTGTGGAGGTCGCCGCACTGAAGCAGGACCTCGAGGGGTCCGAGAAAGAGCTTGGCCTTGCCAAGAGGCAGCTCGAGGAGAACAAAGGTAAGTAATACCTTGTCTATATATAAAAGAAAATGTGGTTGCGAAATGACAGGATCATCATGAATGTGCCAGGGGCCACGACCGAAGTGGCGACCCTGAAGCAAGCGTTGTCCGAGGCTGAAAACAAAGCGGCCAAGGAGCGCGCCGAGCAGGAAAAGCAAGATGCACGGGTGGGCGAGGTGCAGCAAGAGCTCCAGGCTCTCGTGAAGAAGCACGAGGCTTTGGAGCTTGACTCGAAGACACGAGAGTCCGAGCTTGCCGCGGCCCTCGAGAGCTCAAAGCATGCCAAGGCAGAAGCCCAAAAGGCCCTCCAAGAAATTGAGGCAATGAGGAAGATAGCGGCGGGTAAGGCATTCAATATGCTAAGCAAGCATGTGAAAGTGAATTACTTGTTACTTACCCAAGTCCGGAGCTCTCCAGGAGCATTCACAGATTTGCCCCGCAGCGTGTCAGATGCCGTGAAGTATTACCAGGCCGAGGAGGGAAGCTCGACGGAGAAGTTGTTCTGGTCTCAGTATACTGGGACCGAACACCCGATGCCTATGAGCAACCAGCTGAAGCAACTGGTCAAGCTGCACAAGGCGGCCGAACAGGCCATGAAGGGCTTTATAGTCCGGATGTGGCCTGGCGACTCCCTTCCCAATAGCTACTTCGGCCTGGTGAGACGGCTTGTGGATGCCTGCCCACGTCTAGAAGTCATCAAGCGGTCAATCTGTATCGAAGGTGCCCGCCGGGCTTTTGCCCGTGCAAAGGTGCACTGGGCCAAGATGGACGCCGAGAAGCTGGTGAAGGAGGGGCCGCCGCAGGGCAAGGAGCATCGCCACCCCGAAATGTATTATGAGGGTGTCCTGAAGGGTGCCCGTCTTGTGGCGGACGAGTGTGCGAAGGATGTAATTTTTGAATGAACTTGCTCATGTGATCCTATATTATGAAAACTTGTTCATATGCGCTATGCAATGCTTGTTTGAATTTAAAATAGTGCCTTATGTGCAGCTGTTTATCAAATCTGAGAGATGGCTAGTCGTCGGCTTCTGCCCCCATGCCACGAGTGCTGGGGTGTTCGGGATAAACCTGAGCACTCTTTTTCCTATTTTTGGGTCCTTCGAGGGAGGTGCTCAGCACAACGAACAAGGCAATCGGACTATAATGCTTTATCACTCTCACTTAGCCATAGTATTCTACAATTTTAAATTTTGGCGAAGCCCCTAGTATTCGGAAGGCCGAATTCGGAGCGCTATACACGCCTTAAGCCGGACAAAGTCGACTCCTCGCTCTAAGCGGCATAAGTCTTTAGGGACTCGAGACCTCTCGAACAGCGACCATCTCTCGCCTTATCATGACAGTCAGTTTTAGCTTTCTCTACTGAGGTGCTTAGCCCAGCTGAACCGGGGCACAATCGCAGTAGTTCTCCCAGTGCTACCTTAGCTGATATAGCGGAACGTAAGGTACCAAAACATGGGAGCTGGGCAAACCCAACTATTGACCCAAGACATGATTCGGAGCTGATGCATATAATGCTATAAGTTCGGGGTGCCGGACTGTCGAAAGTGTTCAGACTTCTCACGCCGTATTATGGGGTATGCTTAAGCCCCTGGCGTATTGGCTGTACCAGAGTGTACAGGTGCTGGATGTCATGAATGAACATATATATATATATAAAGAAGAATAAAGAATGCGATAATAGTCTAGTGCTATGCAATGTTTATTCAAAAAGGTGCGTTGAAGCAGAATGATACAAGTAGTGTGATAAGCAAAAAGTAGGACTATCTGACATGTCCCCTCCAAGGGCAAGCTGAGGAATGGTATTTAAAGCAGGTATCTCACTCGTTATCAGAGACCACCTGGGAATTCCTTGATGCGACATAGCTTTCTGCCTCCTTGGTTGTTGTATCGTGTGTCCTGCAATCGTACTGCCGGACGGGGCTTCCAGAGATTAAAGTCCTGAAAGAAAGAAAAATAACAAAGCGGGAAGCTCCTAGTGCGGTTGAGCCGCGTCTTGGGGTGTGCCGTAGTCGTGCCCCCCCTCCCCACTTGTGCCCATGGTATTTTCAATGCATAATTATGTACGCCTGGCACGGATTTCGCCGTTTGGCTGGGACTGGGGCGGGGGCTGCATTGCTATGCGAGCTTGGAACGTGCCAGGCGGTCTTGTTACCGATTACTTCGGGCGCGCTTGAAGGTGTCCGGGTCTTTAATCGCCGAACTGGTGGATTGCCTTAAGAGGCTGCTTTGCGCTTCTGCTGCGAGGGCCACAGTGTGGTCCTCTGTGCGGAGAGAACGCTCTGTGTTTCCATTGACTGTGATGACCCCCAAGGTCCTAGCATCTTGAGCTTGAGGTATGCATAATGCGGTACCGCGTTGAATCTCGCAAATGCGGTTCGCCCGAGCAGTGCATGATAGCCACTGCGGAACGGGACTATATCGAAGATTAACTCCTCGTTTCCGAAGTTATCCGGGGATCCGGAGACCACTTCCAGTGTGACTGAGCCTGTGCAATGGGCCTCTACACCTGGTATGATGCCTTTGAAGGTCATTTTTGTGGGTTTGATCCTTGAGGGGTCTATACCCATTTTGCGCACTGTGTCCTGATAAAGCAGGTTCAGGCTACTGTCGCCATCCATAAGGACTCGAGTGAGGTGAAATCCGTCAATGATTGGGTCTAGGACCAGTGCGGCGAATCCGCCATGACGGATACAAGTGGGGTGGTCCCTGCGATCGAAGGTGATCGGACAAGAGGACCATGGGTTGAACTTTGGGGCGACTGGCTCCAACGCATATACGTCCCTTAGCGCACGCTTCCGCTCCCTCTTGGGGATGTGGGTTGCATATATCATGTTCACCATCCGCACTTGTGGGGGGAACCTCTTCTGTCCTCCGGTGTTCGGCTGCCGGGGCTCCTCCTCGTCATCACTATGTGAACCCTTATCTTTGTTTTCGGCATTTAACTTGCCGGCCTGCTTGAACACCCAACAATCCCTGTTGGTGTGGTTGGCTGGCTTGTCGGGGGTGTCATGTATTTGGCACGAGCGATCGAGTATACAGTCCAAACTGGACGGGCCTGGAGTGTTTCTTTTGAATGGCTTTTTGCGCTGACCGGGTTTAGAGCCTTTGAATCCGGCATTGACTGCCGTATCCTCCTTATTATCGCTGTTAATGCGGCGCTTGTGTTTGTTGCGACGTGACCTGCCATTGCCATCCTTGGTATCCGAAGTACCATGATTCTTCGATATATTATTGCTGTGAGCTAGCCAGCTGTCTTCTCCCGCGCAAAAGCAGGTCATGAGTGTCGTGAGGTCTGCCATAGATTTCGGCTTTTCCTGGCCAAGGTACCGGGCGAGCGAGTCGTCGCGGATGTTGTGCTTAAAAGCTGCTAGGGCCTCTGCATCCGGACAGTCGACGATTTGATTTTTCTTTGTTAGGAACCGTGTCCAGAATTGCCTGGCCGATTCCTCTGGCTGCTGAATTATGTGGCTCAAGTCATCGGCATCTGGTGGTCGCACATAAGTGCTCTGGAAGTTGTCGAGGAATGCGGCTTCCAGATCTTCCCAACATCCAATGGATTCTGCTGGCAGGCTGTTGAGCCAATGCCGAGCTGGTCCTTTGAGTTTGAGTGAGAGGTATTTGATGGCGTGTAGATCGTCACCGCGGGCCATGTGGATGTGCAGGAGGAAGTCTTCGATCCACACCGCAGGATCTGTTGTGCCGTCGTATCATTCGATATTTACGGGTTTGAAACCCTCTGGGATTTGGTGATCCATTACTTCATCTGTGAAGCATAGGGGTGTGCAGCGCCTCTGTACTGGGCTATATCACGACGCAGCTCAAATGAGTCTTGTCCGCTGTGTTCGGCCCGGCCGGACTTACTTTTACTGTATCAGGCGTGACGGTTATCGTTTCGCATAGTGGCGCGCCCTCGTGATCCATAGATCGATCTTGCGTGTTTTGCTTTGTCCTCCAATACGTCTCGCAGGTCTGGCGTATTTCCCCATGCCTTGATATTTGAGTGGCATCGGGGTGCGGGCTGAGGTTTTGGGTGAAATGCCTCTCTGTCGCGGCCACGAGGTGGCCGATCAGCCGCGTCATACGCTGGAGATGTAGGTTTTGGTGCTTCCTCCTCTAGTCGGGGTAGCAACCGGCGCTTTGGGTAACACTTGGAGGGGTGTTCGAGTTTATATTCCTCGGTCGCAAGGACTTCAGTCCATCTGTCGGCTAGCAAATCTTGATCAGCTTGAAGCTGCAGTTGCTTTTTCTTAAGGCTATTTGTCGTGGCTATAAGCCTGCGCTTGAAGCGTTCTTGTTCGATGGGATCCTCAGGCACGACAAATTCGTCATCGTCGAGGCTTGCCTCGTCTTTGGAGGGAAGCATGTAATTATCATCCTCCGCCTCTCCATCTGCCGCTCTCTTGGGAGGGCTGGCTTCTCCATCCTCCTGCCCTAAATCTTGTTGGAGGGGATTGTTGTCGTCTTCGACATTGTCCGGAGTGCTATTATCTCATTTCCCGGTGTCGCCTCTTTTGCTTTGGCGAGACTTAGAGCGGCGCCGCTGACGTCGGCGCTTGGGTTGCTTCTTGGAGGGGTCATCCTCCGTTGTCCCGTCGCCATTGCCTTCTTCGGGTGTGTCCACCATATATATGTCATATGATGTAGTGGCTGTCCAGTGCCCTGTGGGTAGTGGTTCTTGTTCGCCTCCTGCATCGTCGTCCATACCGTCGATGTCTTCGGAGTCGAAGTCGAGCATGTCGGTCAAATCGTCGAAAGTGGCTACTAAGTCGAGCATGTCCGCATCCCGATCCTGCCGGACATAGTTCGGCCAGGACTCTCCTGACAAGGAGAGAGACCTTAATGAGTTCAGTATGTCGCCGAAGGGCGAGTGCTAAAAGATATCCGCGAAGGTAAACTCCATGATCAGCGCCCAGTCGGATTCCATAGGCACGGGTGCAGGCGGTTCGGAGTACGTGGCCGGTGAAGGATCCGGCAGCTTGGCATCACGGCTCTCGTGAAGGGTAAGGTTGATACTCGGCTCGATCGCCGCTGAGGATACGGCCTCCGTGGCGGGGTCTATCCACCCATCCATGGATGGCGCAACTGGCTCCGAATTGAGGGTCGGAGCGGTTGCCGGCGCGATCTTCTGAACACTGTCCAATGGCAGAGATAAGTCATGCTCATCGTGACCGTGTGGCGCACTAGGCAGGGGATCGAATCCGTCGAAGATCAAGTCTCCGCGGATATCGGCCGTGTAGTTTAAGCTTCCAAACCTGACCTGGTGGCCAGGGGCGTAACTCTCGATCTGCTCCAGATAGCCAAGCGAGTTGGCCCACAGTGCGAAGCCGCCGAATACAAAGATCTGTCTGGGGAGAAAAGTCTCACCCTGGACTGCATCGCTATCGATGATCGAACGAGCCATCAAGCCTAACAGTGACGACACAGAGGAACTCTCAATGAAAGCACCAATGTCAGTATCAAAACTGGCGGATCTCGGGTAGGGGGTCCCGAACTATGCGTCTAAGGCGGATGATAACAGGAGGAAGGGGACACGATGTTTTACCCAGGTTCGGGCCCTCTTGATGGAGGTAAAACTCTATGTCCTGCTTGATTATTCTTGATAATATGAGTAGTACAAGAGTTGATCTACCACGAGATCGAAGAGGCTAAACCCTAGAAGCTACCCTATGGTATGATTGTATGTTGTCCTACGGACTAAAACCCTCCGGTTTATATAGACATCGGAGGAGGCTAGGGTTACACAAGGTCGGTTACAAAGGAGGAGATATCCATATCCGTATTTCCTAGCTTGCCTTCCACGCCAAGTAGAGTCCCATCCGGACACGGGACGAAGTTTTCAATCTCGTATCTTCATAGTCCAACAGTCCAGCCAATGGATATAGTCCGGCTGTCCGGAGACCCCCTAATCCAGGACTCCCTCACCAAGCATATTAGGATTTTAAGAAAATTACCATGCTATTAAGACTCTCAAAATAATCTAAGTGAAGCATGAGAGATCAATAGTTTCTATAAAACAAATCCACCACCATGCTCTAAAAGATATAAGTGAAGCACTAGAGCAAAACTATAAAGCTAAAAAGATATATGTGAAGCACATAGAGTATTCTATCAAATTCCAAATAATGTATGGCTCTCTCAAAAGGTGTTACAGCAAGGATGATTGTGGAAGACTAACAAGCAAAGACTCAAATCATAAAAGATGCTCCAACCAAAACACATATCATGTGGTGAATAAAAATATAGCTCCAAGTAAAGTTACCGATAGAAGTAGACGAAAGAGGGGATGCCTTCTGGGGCATCCCCAAGCTTTGGCTTTTAGGTGTCCTTCGATTATCTTGGGGGTGCCATGGGCATCCCCAAGCTTAGGCTCTTGCCACTCCTTGTTCCATAATCCATCAAATCTTTACCCAAAACTTGAAAACATCACAACACAAAACTTAAAGTAGAAAATCTCATGAGCTCTGTTAGCGAAAGAAAACAAAAGACCACTTCAAGGTACTGTAATGAACTCATTCTTTATTTATATTGGTGTTAAACCAACTGTATTCCAACTTCTCTATGGATTATAAACTATTTTACTAGCCATAGATTCATCAAAATAAGCAAACAACACACGAAAAACAGAATCTGTCAAAAACAGAACAGTCTGTAGTAATCTGTAGCTAGCGCAAGATCTGGAACCCCAAAAATTCTAAAATAAATTGCTGGACGTGAGGAATTTATCTATTAATCATGCACAAAAAGAATTAACTAAATATCACTGAGGGAGTCCTGGATTAGGGGGTGTTCGGGTAGCCGAACTATACCTTCAGCCGGACTCCTGGACTATGAAGATACAAGATTGAAGACTTCGTCCCGTGTCCGGATGGAACTTTCCTTGGCGTGGAAGGCAAGCTTGGCGATGCGGATATTCAAGATCTCCTACCATTGTAACCGGCTCCATGTAACCCTAACCCTATCCGGTGTCTATATAAACCGGAGGGTTGTAGTCCGTAGGCAATCAATTCCATACACAACAATCATACCATAGGCTAGCTTCTAGGGTTTAGCCTCCTTGATCTCGTGGTAGATCTACTCTTGTACTACCCATATCATCAATATTAATCAAGCAGGAGTAGGGTATTACCTCCATCGAGAGGGCCCGAACCTGGGTAAAACAAAGTGTTCCCTGCCTCCTGTTACCATCCGGTCTAGACGCATAGTTCGGGACCCCCTACCCGAGATCCGCCGGTTTTGACACCGACATTGGTGCTTTCATTGAGAGTTCCTCTGTGTCATCGCCTTTAGGCCCGATGGCTCCTTTGATCATCAATGACGATGCGGTCCAGGGTGAGACTTTTCTCCCCGGACAGATCTTCGTCTTCGGCGGCTTCGCTCTGCGGGCCAATTCGCTCGGCTACCTGGAGCAGATCGAAAGCTATGCCCCTGGCCATCAAGTCAGGTTTGGAAGCCTAAACTACACGGCCGACACCCGCGGAGACTTGATCTTCGACGGGCTCGAGCCACGGCCAAGCGCGCCACACTATCTCGAGGGGCATGATCTAGCTCTGCCCCCGGACAGTGTCCTGGAGGCCGCACACGCATCGGTTCCGACCCCTAACTCGGAGCCTATTGCGCCAATTGAGGATGAGCGGTTGGACGTTACCTCGGGGGCTGCGATCCCGAAAGCGATCGAGCCGAACGCTAGCCCCGCACTCTGCACGACCCGTGACTCCAAGGATCCGGACTCCTCCCCGGACTCCGAACCCCCCGCGCCCCCGCCAATCGAATCCGATTGGGCGCCGATAATGGAGTTCACCGCCGCAGACATCTTTCAGCACTCGCTTGTGGCGATGTCCTGAACTCTCTCAAGTCTCTCTCCTTATCAGAAGAGCCCTGGCAGAACTACGGTCAGCGAGGAGGGGATACGGACGATGAAGAAATTCAAAGCCCACCCACCACCCACTTGGTAGCCACTGTCGACAATTTAAACGACGTGCTCAACTTCGACTCCGGAGACATCGACAGCATGGATGACGATGCAGGAGATACCGACGAACCAACGCCCATAGGGCATTGGACAGCCACCTCATCTCACGATGTGTACATGGTGGATACCCCTAAAGGAAGCGACAACGAGGAAAAAGGGGATGGGACGGGAGATCGATCCCCCAAAAAGCAATCAAAGCGTCGGCGTAAACGCCGACCCAAGCCCCGCCTCAACAAAAACCCAGCCATACAGCAGGACGAGCCAGTAGACGACGAGCAGGCCTTAGAGCAACCGTCCGAACAAGGAAACACGGATAGAGAAACCGAACATCCCTCCTCCGGCGAAAACGGCGACCTCACGCCAAATAAACCTACGGAGCAGAAGAATCTCCACGAGAGGCTCGTTGCAACTGCACGAAGCTTAAAGAAGCAGAAGCAGAAGCTAAAAACAGCGGAAGACGCACTCCGGATCAGATGGAGTAAAGTAATCAATACCACAGATAAGTACGGCGATAGTCGCCACACTAAAAGCTATCCGAAAAGAAAGCTACTGCCTGAATTCGACGAAGAGGCCCTAGAGCCCTCGCATTCAAAATATGAAAAAGCCACACGGTCGGATAGACGACCCCATAAAGCGGCAAGCGGCGCCGCACCTAAATCGGCATGCGACCCACTTAAGGATTCGCATCATGGCCCAGTCAGGTCCATTTATGGGCCAAGAAAGCAAGCTCTCGTAAGCAACGCTATGAAGCCATCATCAGAATCCGGCACACCCAAATACAGGGGCGCCGCACACCCGCTATGTTTCACCGATGAGGTCCTGGACTATGAATTCCCAGAGGTATTCAAACCCGTAAACATAGAGGCATATGATGGAACAACAGACCCTGGAGTCTGGATCGAGGATTATATCCTCCACATACACATGGCTAGAGGAGATGATCTCCATGCCATAAAATATCTACCCCTTAAGCTTAAAGGGCCAGCCCGGCATTGGCTTAAAAGCCTTCCCGAAAACACAATTGGAAGCTGGGAAGAGCTCGAGGATGCTTTCCGAGCAAACTTTCAAGGGACCTATGTCCGCCCTCCGGATGCAGACAATCTTAGTCACATAACTCAACAACCCGGAGAATCAGCTCGGCAGTTCTGGAATAGATTCCTCACTAAAAAGAATCAGATAGTCGACTGTCAGGACACTGAAGCCTTAGCAGCTTTCAGGCATAACGTCCGAGACGAATGGCTCGCCAGACACCTCGGCCAAGAAAAGCCAAGAACAATGGCCGCACTAACAAGCCTCATGACCCGCTTTTGTGCAGGGGAGGACAGCTGGTTGGCAAGGTGCAGCCCCAACAACCCAAGTACATCCGAAACTAGGGATGGAAACGGAAAACCGCGACGCAACAAGGACCGTCGCTAGACTAAGGACAAAAGTCCGAAGAGCACGGCAGTCAATGCCGGATTCAAAAGCTCATGACAAAATCAGGAAAAATCGCCCCCCCAGGATAACAGGGACGATCCATCCAACCTGAATAAAATCCTGGACAGGATATGTCAGATACACAGTACTCCCGGGAAGCCTGCTAACCATACCCACAGAGACTGTTGGGTTTTCAAACAATCCGGCAGACTCAATGCCGAACACAAGGGGCTCGACACACCAAGCGAAGACGAGGACGAACCCCAAAAGCAGAGCACCAGGAAACAAAAGAACTTCCCACAAGAAGTAAAAACAGTGAACTCACTTCACATAACAAAATGTGCGGCGCCCGTAAAGGTACGCACCACATGGCCCAAAGGATCCTGCCACTGGTCGTCAAAACCGATCATCTTCGATCAGCTAGATTATTCTAGGAATATCAAGAATGTAGGCTGGACTGCCTTGATATTCGATCCAATAATTGGCGGACTCCAGTTTTCAAATGTCCTTATGGACGGCGGCAGTGGACTAAACCTGATATATCAGGATACAATCCAGCACATGGGGATAAACCCAGCAAGAATCCACCGCAGCAAAACCTCCTTTCAAGGGGTAATACCTGGTCCGAACACCCATTGTACGGGTTTTCTCCGGCTCACAGTCACATTCGGCTCTGCCGATAACCTCCGCCGCGAAAAGCTAACCTTCCACATCGTCCCGTTTTCAAGTCGCTATCAAGCACTACTGGAACGCGAAGCTTTCGCTCGCTTTAACGCAATACCGCATTATGCATCTCTTACGCTTAAGATGCCCGGTCCACGAGGCATCATCTCTTTGAAGGGAAAGCACTAAAGTGTGCCTCCCCAAGCGGAGGACTGTGCGGCCGCTTTGACAGCCCCACAGCAAAATGGCCTCACCGGCCAAAAAACTTAAAAATAGGTCATTCAAGACCACGAATGCGGATAGACGAGTTCGGTGCAAAATCATCATTGATGCAGGCCTAGAAGCCATATACCCCCGCACTAGGGGCTCCAAGCATATACAATAAGAGACAATAAAGCTCAAACTTATATATCTTACTTTATACTTTGCTTATTTTAAACTTTTTCGGCATGACCCGTTTTCAACTCAGTTCCTCTCTTTTACAGATGAACATCGTGCGGCGCCCGTCCAGGATACGGCACAACGGAGACACAGGCGCAGACGTGCAGTAGGGACCCGTCCTAAAGGATTCTTTTTAGATTAAGACCCTGCGTAAACCTTTTTTACTGTCTCTTGTTGCTACACGTCCCTTGGTTTTTTCTTTCTGATATAACCAAGGAGGAGGCTGGCGTCTTGGCATGTGGCCACGTCAGAATTTTTGCACGTACCTGGACACTAGGGGCTTTTTTTAATAAAGAGTGTCGTTTCACCCGCACTCATAAAGACCGAACACCTTAGGGAGTGTTCGGCGTCGCGAGTTTTGGCATTATATGCATTAGCTCCGAATCATGTCTTTGGTCAAATGTTGGGTTGCCCGGCTCCTGAGTTCGGCTACCTTACGTTCCGCTCTATCGGCTAAGGTAGCACCAGGAGAACTACTGCGATTGTGCCCCCGGTTCGGCCAGGGCGAGCACCTCAGTAGAGAAAGCTGAAAATTGACTGTCATGATGCAGCGTGAGACTGGTCAGCCACTTGATGACCTATCGGAATCTATCGGATTCCTCCGCTTTAACGAAGGGCCGCTTCCCGGTCAGGCACATACGCGCCCCGAATTCGGACGAGCGCAGTTGCCACCAAGGAGCTACCTAAAGAGTCTTATTGTCAAACACCTATGGCTAAGTGAAAGTGTTAAAGCATTATAGTCCGGTTGCCTGGCCCGCTGTGCTATCACCTCCTTTGTAGGACCAAGACATTGGGTTAAGTGTGAAAATGCGTCTTCTGCGAGCACCCCCGCACTATGTGCCTGGGGGCTGAAGCCAACGACTGCCATCTTTCAGATTATATATATATATATATATCTTAAAACGGTCGCACAGGAGGTGTTCCCAATACTTGGAGGCACAAGTATAAAAAGGCCACTACAGTTTATCAAAATATTACTTTATAATTACATATGCTATCATAACATAGCATCTTTCGGGCACTGCGTCTCTATTATACGAGCGCCTTCAAGAACTTCCTGAAAATAGTGCTCGGAGAGTACTCGGCTTTTGTCCGAATCTCGGGACGCAACAATGGTGGTCTCCATCTCTGCCCAGTATGTCTTAACACGGGTAAGAGCCATCCTAGCGCCCTCTATGCATGCTGACCTCTTCATTGCATCTATACGCGGCACCGCGTCAAGGAATTGCTGCACCAAGCTGAAATAACTCTTCGGCTCCGATCTCCCAGGCCACAGGTAACCCATGACGTACTTCATGGCGAGTCCAGACAACCTATTCAGTTCGGCCCATTGAGCCAAACGATCATCCACTGACAGTGGATGCTCTGGATTGTGAAACTACGACCAGAAAAGCTTTTCCACTTCGCGATCTTTCTGATCTCGAAAGTGTTCGGTTGCATCAGCAGCACTCGCTGCCAAATCCAGATAGGTATCCTCCACACTCCACATCCGGTCCAACGGAGCAAACTTCGGATCACAAAACTTCCTCCGTAGCATAAAGGGCTTTCCAGCCGCAATATGTTCGGTCTGACGCAGCTCCTCCTTCGCAGCTCTCATCGCAGAGCGAGCGTCCTTGGCATCGGCAATGGCCTTCTCTAAGTCCATCTGTCTCGTCCGGTCTTCTTTCTCAAGAAATTTGCAACGGTCTGCAGCGCTCTTTAACTTCTCGGCCATCTCGGCCATTTTTTCTTTGCTTTGGCAGTGAGCAGCCTGTTCGGCTTTCAGCTCTTGAAGGGCCTTCTCGGCAGTCGCATCGCTTTTTCTGGCTTGCTCCTTAGCTCGGGCAAGTTCTGCCCTAAGATTCTCCACGGCGGCCGTATCATCTGCGTCAAGCATACACATTGTAAGACACTGACATGAAGCTCCTCCTACATGATGCCGCCCGAAGAATTACATACCTTAAGCCTCATCAAGCCGCTTGTTGACAAGCGCGATGTCGGCGTCTGCCACGTCCAGTTGCCGCTTTAGTTCGACCACATCATCAGTTCGGCTTGATTCCGGACACCTTGCCACCTACATCCAAAGGCGACATCTTAGACCTGGGATTATGATCCTATGTGTGCCGTCATTCCTTGACAACGCGCAAAGTCTTAGGGGCTACTATCTATACAGGGCGCATCTTACTTATGCGCAACTGACAAAAGTGTACATTATCTAATGTACCTCAAAACCCGTCAGTAAACTTTTGACGGCCTCATGCAATCCGCTTTCTGCGGATGAAATCCTTTCAATCACCATGCCCATTAATGCATGGTGCTCCTCTGAAATAGAAGCTCGCCCCAGCAGAATCTTCAGCTCCTCCGGCCGAGCACCAGACGGTGCCGGACTTGTCCTATGGCCTCTTTCGAAGGCCGGACGCGGAGAGCCTTGGGAGGCCACATAGCTATCTTCTGCCCCTGCCGGATTCAGAGAAACCCTCCGCGACGACACCTCAGGGTCGCCCGCCTCGCTAGGCGGTACGGCAGGGGGAGGTGTCCCGCTCTCCATCATCTCCGGAAGAAGATCCCCTGAAGACAAGCTCTGCTGGGAAGGGCTGAGGTCCGAGCTACAAGGTAAAATTTCGGTTAAATCTTCTCAGATATAAATCAAGGATTTCTCTCATCCCTCAAAAGGAAAACCTCTCTCTACTTACGGCTCGCTGGAGGGCTGATCCCCTTGAGGGCGTAGTCGGGCCGAGGAACTCCCTGGCGTCGGACCCTCTGACGAGGATTTTCTCCCCCGTTTCGAGCATGGTTTCCGGGTCGTCAGAGGCGGCTCTCTTCTTCCCCTTAGGAGAGGAATTGTCGGTTCCTCCCTTCGGGGCAGCCTCCTTCGAGGAGGCCATAGCCTCCTTGTCCTCCCCCTCCAAAGGCATTATCTCCAGCATCCTAACCAGCACGGGATCCGGCCTGGTTTCAGGAAGGGGAGCCGGACACCTGATTAGCTTTGCCTTCGCTATCCACTCCTATTTAAAAGGACGGCTCTTTTAGGGGCAAGTTTATGACAATTATACGGATAGAAGGTCCAGGCACGGGATTGCTTACTTGAGTATCCGGGCGATTGCAGCTTAGGCCTGCATCCTCGGTTAAATTCGGACACATCTCTTGTGATCCGAAGAACATTCTATACATCTCCGCGGGCGTTGCGCCCATAAAATTCTGGAGAGCTCGTGGTCCCTCTGGATTAAACTCCCACAGGCGAAGGGGGCGACGTTTGCCGGGCAATATTCGGCGAATCAGCATGACCTGCGTCACCTTGACCAAACTGAGGTCTCCTTCCAAGAGATCCTTAATTCGGCCCTGTAACAGGGGCACGTCTTTGGGCAAACCCCAATCTAATCCTTTGTTGACCCATGACGCTAGCCGTGATGGGGGACCCGAGCGAAAGGCAGGATGCGCCGCCCACTTGGGGCTTCCAGGAGCCGCGCGTGATAGCCTGCATCCTGGGCGGGGCACAAGCCCCAGCCTCCCAGCGCATCTTCAAGCAGTTCGCCCGCGAAGTGAACGCAGTCCTCCCCAGGCTCGAAGCCACGCGCCCTCTCAGGTGGTCGGCATGCGCCATCACGTTCAGCTCAGCAGATCAGCTCAAGTGTGCGGCTACAGTCGGAGTTCTCCCGATGCTGTGCTCCCCGATCATCAGCAACGTGGTGGTCACCAAGACCCTCATCGATGGCAGGGCAGGGCTCAACGTCCTGTCCGTGGAAACATTCAACAACCTCCAAGTGCCCTACAACCAGCTTCAGCCAACCAAGCCTTTCTCCGGTATCACCGACGGCTCCACAGTCCCGATTGGGCAGGTCCGCCTCCCTGTCACTTTCGGGGCACGCGACAACTACCGCACCGAGCTTATCGACTTCGATGTCGCACACATTCGCCTGCCGTACAACGCCATCCTTGGGTACCCAGCGCTGGCCAAGTTCATGGCCGTAACTCACCACGGCTACAACGTCCTAAAGATGCCAGGAAGCGGCGGAGTCATCACGGTGCCATGTGAAGAGAAGGACGCGGTGTGTTCCCTGGAACGAGCCTTTCAGGCCGCTTCACTGGAAGACCCGGATCATGGAAGCAGGAGGCCTCCCGAGACCGCCCCTAAGAAGAAGAAGACATCGTCTGGCCCGACTACTCAGGAGGCAGGCCCCTCTGGGCCCGCGCCTGCCCAGGGGGAACCACCTTCCATCGCATAGGAAAGCGCGCCCGGCACCCTCCTTAGGCAGGGCTCGGGTGATCTCCCCTGGAGGGCCACCGACCTAGCCAGGGTCACGAGGGAGGCGCTTGGGCACCACAGGGAGGCGTGTTTTGAAGCACGTTTCCCTCAAGAAGGAGCAAGGCAAGGAGACCCAGACCCTCAGGAGTTCGTCAGCAAGGCCATTTAGGAGCTACAGGAGTCAAGAGTCATGAAAGGCGGCCGCCGCCTACCAGCAGTGGCTCCCCATCCAGGCGAGGATGGTGGGCTACGCGTCTGCATCAACATACCAGGGCTCAACCGAGTCGCCTCTCTGGAGCGCCTTTGGCCCTCGCGAGTGGGGCGCTGCGGAGGCCCACCCCACAGCTACGTTCGCATGCCTTACAGCTTGCCGAACGCGGCTGACACGTACCAGCGCCTCATGAGGGGCATCACAGGGGCACGAGAAGCCAGGCGTTCCGCAGCCCTGGCAGGGATGGAGATGGCCCATGAGGAGCCGCCAGCGCCTCTGGAGCCTCCCGAGGCCCCTGGGCCTGGGGGCAAGTGAGGATCGGCTCCCGCAGCCCACCGAGCCTGCTACACCAACGCTCCTTCGTCCTCAACATCATCAGGTGACATCTTTCGGGTTTTATTTCCGGCTGGGAGCGCCCCCCCAGGGCTGCATTATTCCCAGGCCGCATGGGTCCGTCCCTGCAGCGTGTATCCCTTTTTTATTCCATGTTGTTAGCTTACCTTGTTGGGGGCGCCCCTCGGGCTGCATGACCCCCCAAGTCGCTCGGGCCTGAACCAGTGATGTCCGCATTCCCAGCATCTATTTGAACGAACCCACTCCTTCGCGGCTAATGTGTTTTACCTAGTTGCCTGCTCAGCTAATGCCAACTAACGGAGCTGCTCTCAAACGGCACGACGCTTGCGCATGGGTCCGTCCCTGCAACACCGATAAACCTGGATGGCTGAGCTCTGGCCGCGGCATCCCCGCATAGCGTCGCCTCGTCAAGCCTTCAGTGCCTCACTACCCCTTGGAAGCAACCAACGGCGGACTGTCAATTGTCATGGCAACCCCTTGTTTTTTTTCTATGATGGACCTGCAGGACCTCCTGAAGGAGCTGCTTCAGGCGAGGCCCTTGCGGTGTCTCCTTCGCTCTCGTCCGCACGAACCGCTTGCACGTTAAGGGGGGTGCCTGAGCATCACGACTCAAGGCTCCTACTGGCTCTCCAGCCCTCACCCTCTGGCCTTGACCATGGCATCGCGACCTGGCATACCAGCGACGGCTGAGACTCGTTCGAGGGCCGGGACCCGAGGACGTAGAGCAGAAAGGGGAGCAAAGGCGAGAGGGGAGAGACACACGAGGACCTCTCCGAGCAACCTCGCGCCTGCCGATGCACGGACCTGGCGACACGCTAGAGAGCGCCCCTGATCCTCGAGATAAGTCATCACCCGGAAGCGCCAGCTGCCGTGGCACCATCCCCGCACCTAATGCTACCCCGTGTTAGCGACGCCGCTCTCCTTTCTCACCAAACAACGGCTACTTGGGCGCCAAAGGGGACCTACTGAGCATCGTGACTCAGGGGCTCTTACCGGACTCCGGGTCGCTCACCTCCTGGCCTTGACCACGGCATCGCGACCTGGCATACCAGCGACGGCTGAAGCCGCCTTGGGACTGGGACCTGTCGGCGCAGAGCACCAAGCCCTCATGAGGTTCGAAAGGGAGGACTGAGCTAAGACGGAATGAGCAACTCGCGCAATTCTACGACAAGGGTTATATTAACAAAACAGGGTCACAGGCACCTTACAAGCCCCCATGGGACGCGTTTTTGATTCCTCGCAGGAAACAGATCCTAAAGGGACACAAACTACGCGTGACACTGCAAAATACGCCATCATCAACAGTGGGCCGCCAAGCACCGACGCCAACCCCATCCAGATCAGAGTCGGCGGCGGCCTGACGAGCCTGCCCTGCTCCAGGAGTGGCACCGGCTCGGGGGCTCATAGGTGTCGTCGCTCGTCTCCGGAGTCGCGAAGAGCTCGCCGGAGTCACTGGAACCTCCGACGCCTCCACCGCCTGAGGAGCCGCCAAGGGAACGGTTGGCGGGCCCAGTCCTCGTCGCGGCAGGGTCCTGGCCACCTTCCCCGGGGCAGCACTCCAGCCGGCGCCCGCTCGCAGCATCACCGAAGCACCATCGTAATCCAAGTGGACCGTGAATACGCCCCTTACCCTGCAAACCCGGGAGATCTCTCTCCAGCCCCGAGTCATGAAGACCTCGCCCGGGGCAACGACCGCGACCTCTGCCTCGGTCGCGAGGGTGCTGCAGCCGGCGTGCTGCAGCCAGAGCTCCAGGGGCTCCCCCTGCGGGATGATGGAGGCGAAGAAGGGAGGAAGGCGGATCCAAGACTGAAGAGGAATGGCGACGTGGAGCACGAACTCTTGGGAGGAGCCCTCGGTGTGGACCCCAGGGGGGACGACCGACACCTTCGTGACCCGTCGGCGCCGACGGCGGCGCCGCCCTTGGCGGTCAGCATCAGCTCCTTCGGGGCCCTCGACGTGGGCGTACAATGGCAGCGGGAACCCCGGCGGCACCCACTCGCACCAAGGCCTCGACACCACCTGAAGGGCCCCCTCGTCCAGGCCACGAGGGGCGAGCCGTTTCTTCGGCGGGAGTGGGTCTGGTTCCCTCGGGGAGCCTTTCCCTTCTCTGCGATCGAGAACCGGCGGATCGGAGCCATCGCAGCAAGACGGAGCAAGGATCGGGAAGAAGGAGAAGCGAGGAGGGATGAACTGGAAGGGCGCGCGCCGGTCCACACTTATAACTGGCGATGGCCAACCGCTGACCTCCACGATTACAGGTAATCATGACCCACTTTGCATGCAGGGACTTGTCCAATCCGTGCAGTTGCCGAAGCGCCATGGGGAAGTGGAGACGCCCACGACCAACCAACCGCCACGCGGCGCCCAAGGCCGAGGCTGTTAGGGCCCGCGGCGCTTCGCTCTTGCCCTTCCGCCTCCTTGCATGGCCAAGTCCGGGCGTGCCTTGGGCCCGGGGGCTACTGTCGGCGTTCTGGGAACGGGGGTCCCCAGACTTGCCTGCCTGCGGCCTGCGGAGTGGCTCAAAGGGGGGCCCAGCGCGGCCCATCTTCACCAACACAAACCCAGGACCCTCGCGAGGGGCCAAGCCTCGCGGGGCAGACGACGCGGAGATTCCTCAGGCGCGGCCTCGTCAGGCTGGCTCATGAGGAGGCGGAGAGATCAAGGCGGGGTACCTCACGAGGTGCCCGTGACGCAAGCCATGACGACCGGGAGCGCCAGGCGGGTGCCAGCCCGCGCTGTGTCCTCCCTTCCTCTTTGGTGCAAAGGGGGCAAGCGCAGCCGTGGAGTACCGAGGCATCAGGAAAAGGTTGCCATTTCGGTGCAACAAGACCAAGACCAGGAGGACTACGAGACGGAGGTCACCGTGGAGCCCAAGACGGCGTCCTCACCAGAGCTTTGCACAGGAGAAGACTACTTTTGTCAGGATAGCTGATACCAGCTGTCCCCCTTCAAATTAGCCCGCCATTGTTGGCTCCCTTCTCGCTCGATATTTGGGAAGAGGACCAGGGCCTCTATAAATAGGACCAGCCACCCACAGAGCAAAGGGGGGCTGAGAGATCCGAAGGAAAGAGAGGGGTTTCGATCAGAAACAGAGAGAGAGAGAGAAAGGCGACTGAACTTCTCCCAGCAGTTCATCGCCCCAGCCAAGAACAGACCCTCGCGAGGCTGTTCTTCCTTGCATTGTTCATCATCATCAGCCCAAGAGGCAATCCACCACACCACACACTGGAGTAGGGTATTACACCACAACGGTGGCCCGAACCAGTATAAACCCTGCATCTCTTGTGTTGTTCTTTCCTTAGTTTAGATCCTAGCAAGGCGGAGGAGTGCAGGTAGGTAGGAGGCGAAATCTCCGCGCGCGCACCCCAGTGTTCGAACCTCAAGGGTCTGCCGGAACCCGAAATCCGACAAAATCTTGACCTAAAAAGTCAGTACAGACGAGTTCATGAGCTTGCACAAGATTTTTCTTCCAAGAAAGAGGATCTACTGATATTGAAAGTGGAAATAAAACAGCTACCGCATCAGTTTAACACAGTTCTCAGATCAAAGAGGCTTGTAGTATAGCCTGAAGGATGAACTACGATGAACTCCGACGAACTACGAAGAACACGAAGGAGCTCGCAAACCCTAGTGCGGATCTAAGGTAAAAAAAGCAGAAACTTACAGCTGCAGATCTATTGTGGAGAGTCGTCGCCGTTGTCTGGATCGACTCAGGTTGATGCAGCGGCCGAGGTTGAAGAAGACGAAGTGCTCTGCGACGGCGGTGGAGCTCGAGCGGCATAGGAGTTGCGAGAGAAGGAAGAAGGAGAAAAATGTGAGATGGTTTTCGGATCCTATTTATAAGGAAAGGGGCGATAGGTAGGCGCGAAAGACGAGGAGAACAAAATGATGATTATCCAGCTAATTGGACGCCTCAATTTTCGGAATGCATTTAAGATGAAGGTCCATTAAGGTGACGTCATGGCGGGTTTCCAAAATTTCTGGAGATGACGTCATGGCGGGTTACAAGGTAGATGGATTTTTTTCTAAGTGTTGGAGATTGACATGAACAAAGTTCAAATCTGTTGGGGATCGTAGCAGAAATTAAAAAATTTCTACGCATCACCAAGATCAATCTATGGAGTATTCTAGCAACGAGGGGAATAGGAGTGCATCTACATATCCTTGTAGATCGCGAGCGGAAGCGTTAAAGTGAACGGGGATGATGGAGTCGTACTCGCCGTGATCCAAATCACCGATGACCAAGTGCTGAACGGACAGCACCTCCGCGTTCAACACACGTACGGTTGGGAAGACGTCTCCTCCTTCTTGATCCAGCAAGGGGGAAGGAGAGGTTGATGAAGATCTAGTAGCACGACGGCGTGGTGGTGAATGCAGCAGGATCCCGGCAGGGCTTCGCCAAGTACAAGCGGGGAGGAGAGGTGTTATGGAGGGAGAGGGAGGCGCCAAGAGCAAGGTGCGGCTGCCCTCCCTCCCTTCCACTATATATAGGGGCTAGGGGGCACATGCCCCCTTGGAGATCCCATCTAAAGGGGGGGAAGGCGGCCCCTGGGTGCAACGGCCCCCTTAGGGTTTCCAACCAGGGGGGCGCATGCCCCCTTGGGGGGGGGGCAACGGCCCCCTAGGGTTTCGAACCCTAGGCGCCTTGGGCTCTTGGGTGGGGCGCACCAGCCCATCAGGGGCTGGTTCCCATGCCACTTCAGCCCATGGGGCCCTCCGGGATAGGTGGCCCCATCCGGTGGACCCCTGGGACCCTTCCGGTGGTCCCGGTACAATACCGGTAACCCTCGAAACCTTCCCGCTGGCCGAAACTGGACTTCCTATATATAAATCTTTACCTCCGGACCATTCCAGAACTCCTCGTGACGTCCGGGATCTCATCCGGGACTCCGAAAAACTTTCGGGTTACTACATACTAATTTCTCTACAACCCTAGCGTCATCGAACCTTAAGTGTGTAGACCCTATGGGTTCGGGAGACACGCAGACATGACCGAGACGCCTCTCCGGTCAATAACCAACAGCGGGATCTGGATACCCATGTTGGCTCCCACATGCTCCTCGATGATCTCATCGGATGAACCATGATGTCGAGGACTTAATCAATCCCGTATACAATTCCCTTTGTCAATCGGTACGTTACTTGTCCGAGACTCAATCGTCGGTATCCCAATACCTTGTTCAGTCTCGTTACCGGCAAGTCACTTTACTCGTACCATAATGCATGATCCCATGATCAACCACTTGATCACATTGAGCTCATTATAATGATGCATTACCGAGTGGGCCCAGAGATACCTCTCCGTCATACGGAGTGACAAATCCCAGTCTCGATTCGTGCCAACCCAACAGACACTTTCGGAGATACCTGTAATGTACCTTTATAGTCACCCAGTTATGTTGTGACGTTTGGCACACCCAAGGTACTCCTACGGTATTCGGGAGTTGCACAATCTCATGGTCTAAGGAAATGATACTTGACATTCAGAAAAGCTACAGCAAACGAACTACACGATCTTTGAGCTAAGCTTAGGATCGGGTCTTGTCCATCACATCATTCTCCTAATGATGTGATCCCGTTATCAATGACATCTAATGTCCATAGTCAGGAAACCATGACTATCTGTTGATCAATGAGCTAGTCAACTAGAGGCTCACTAGGGACGTGTTGTGGTCTATGTATTCACACATGTATTATGATTTCCCGGATAACACAATTATAGCATGAACAATAGACAATTATCATGAACAAAGAAATATAATAATAACCATTTTATTATTGCCTCTAGGGCATATTTCCAACAGTCTCCCACTTGCACTAGAGTCAATATTCTAGTTACATTGTGATGAGTCGAACACCCATGCAGTTCTGGTGTTGATCATGTTTTGCTCTAGGGAGAGGTTTAGTCAACGGATTTGCTACATTCAGGTCCGTATGTACTTTACAAATTTCTATGTCTCCATTTTGAACACTTTCATGAATGGAGTTGAAGTGACGCTTGATATGCCTGGTCTTCCTGTGAAACCTGGGCTCCTTGGCAAGGGCAATAGCTCCAGTGTTGTCACAGAAGAGAGTCATCGGCCCCGACGCATTGGGTATGACTCCTAGGTCGGTGATGAACTCCTTCACCAAGATTGCTTCTTGTGCTGCCTCCGAGGCTACCATGTATTCTGATTCACATGTAGATCCCGCCACAACGCTTTGCTTGCAACTGCACCAGCTTACTGCCCCACCATTCAAAATATACACGTATCCGGTTTGTGACTTAGAGTCATCCAGATCTGTGTCGAAGCTAGCGTCGACGTAACCCTTTACGACGAGCTCTTCGTCACCTCCATAAACGAGAAACATATCCTTGGTCCTTTTCATGTACTTCAGGATGTTTTTGACCGCTGTCCAGTGTTCCTTGCCGGGATTACTTTGGTACCTACCTACCAAACTTATGGCAAGGTTTACATCAGGTCTGGTACACAGCATGGCATACATAATAGACCCTATGGCTGAGGCATAGGGGATGACACTCATCTCTTCTATATCTTCTGTCGTGGTTGGGCATTGAGTTGTGCTCAATCGCACACCTTGCAACACAGGCAAGAACCCCTTCTTGGACTGATCCATATTGAACTTCTTCAATATCTTGTCAAGGTACGTACTTTGTGAAAGACCGATGAGGCGTCTCGATCTATCTCTATAGATCTTTATGCCTAATATATAAGTAGCTTCTCCAAGGTCCTTCATTGAAAAACACTTGTTCAAATAGGCCTTTATGCTTTCCAAGAATTCTATATCATTTCCCATCAATAGTATGTCATCCACATATAATATGAGAAATGCTACAGAGCTCCCACTCACTTTCTTGTAAATGCAGGCTTCTCCATAAGTCTGCATAATCCCAAACGCTTTGATCATCTCATCAAAGCGAATGTTCTAACTCCGAGATGCTTGCACCAGCCCATGGCTTGAGCGTTGGAGCTTGCACACCTTGTTAGCATTCTTAGGATCGACAAAACCTTCCGGCTGCATCATATACAATTCTTCCTTAAGAAAGCCGTTAAGGAATGCCGTTTTATCGTCCATTTGCCATATCTCATAATCATAGAATGCGGCAATTGCTAACATGATTCGGACGGACTTCAGCTTCGCTACGGGTGAGAAAGTCTCATCGTAGTCAACCCCTTGAACTTGTTGATAACCCTTAGCGACAAGTTGAGCCTTATAGATGGTCACATTACCATCCGCGTCTGTCTTCTTCTTCTTAAAGATCCATTTATTTTCTATGGCTTGCCAATCTTCGGGCAAGTCAGTTAAAGTCCATACTTTGTTTTCATACATGGATTCTATCTCGGATTTCATGGCTTCTAGCCATTTGTCGGAATCTGGGCGCGCCATCGCTTCTTCATAGTTCGAAGGTTCACTGTTGTCCAACAACATGATTTCCAAGACAGGGTTGCCGTACCACTCTGGTGCGGAATGTGTCCTTGTGGACCTACGAAGTTCAGTAGGAGCTTGATCCGAAGTATCTTGATCATCATCATTAACTTCCACTCTAATCGGTGCAGGCACCACATGAACATTTTCCTGAGCTGCGCCACTTACCAGTTCAAGAGGTAATACTTCATCAAGTTCTACCTTCCTCCCACTTATTTCTTTCGAGAGAAACTCTTTCTCTAGTAAGGAACCATTCTTGGCAACAAAGATCTTGCCTTCGGATCTGAGGTAGAAGGTATACCCAACAGTTTCTTTGGGTATCCTATGAAGACGCATTTTTCTGACTTGGGTTCGAGCTTTTCAGGTTGAAGTTTCTTGACATAAGCATCGCATCCCCAAAATTTTAGAAATAACAGCTTAGGTTTCTTCCCAAACCATAATTCATACGGTGTCGTCTCAACGGATTTCGACGGAGCCCTATTTAAAGTGAATGCGGCAGTCTCTAAAGCATAGCCCCAAAATGATAGCGGTAAATCGGTAAGAGACATCATATATCGCACCATATCTAATAGAGTGCGATTACGACATTCGGACACACCATTATGCTGAGGTGTTCTAGGCGGCGTGAGTTGTGAAACTATTCCACATTTTCTTAAGTGTGTGCCAAATTCGTGACTCAAGTATTCTCCCCCATGATATGATCACAAGAACTTGATTTTCCTGTCACATTGATTCTCAACCTCACTCTGAAATTCCTTGAACTTTTCAAAGGTCTCAGACTTATGTTTCATTAAGTAGACATACCCATATCTACTCAAGTCATCAGTGAGGGTGAGAACATAACGATAGCCACCGTGAGCCTCAACTCTCATTGGACCGCACACATTAGTATGTATGATTTCCAATAAGTTGGTTGCTCGCTCCATTGTTCCTGAGAACGGAGTCTTGGTCATTTTACCCATGAGGCATGGTTCGCACGTGTCAAATGATTCGTGATCAAGAGACTCTAAAAGTCCATCTGCATGGAGCTTCTTCATGCGTTTGACACCTATGTGACCAAGGCGGCAGTGCCACAAGTATGTGGGACTATCATTATCAACCTTAAATTTTTTTTGTATTCACACTATGAATATGTGTAGCATTACGCTCGAGATTCATTAAGAATAAACCATTCACCATCGGAGCATGACCATAAAACATATCTCTCATATAAATAGAACAACCATTATTCTCGGATTTAAATGAGTAGCCATCTTGAATTAAACGAGATCCTGATACAATGTTCATGCTCAAAGCTGGCACTAAATAACAATTATTGAGGTTTAAAACTAACCCCGTAGGTAAATGTAGAGGTAGCGTGCCGACGGTGATCACATCGACCTTGGAACCATTCCCGACGCGCATCGTCACCTCGTCCTTCGCCAATCTCTGTTTATTCCGCAGCTCCTGTTTTGAGTTACAAATGTGAGCAACCGCACCGGTATCAAATACCCAGGAGCTACTACGAGTACTGGTAAGGTACACATCAATTACATGTATATCACATATACCTTTCGTGATGTCGGCTTCTTGTCCGCTAAGTATTTGGGGCAGTTCCGCTTCCAGTGACCACTTCCCTTGCAATAAAAACACTCAGTCTCGGGCTTGGGTCCATTCTTTGGCTTCTTCCCGGCAGCTTGCTTACCGGGTGCGGCAACTCCCTTGCCGTCCTTCTTGAAGTTCTTCTTACCCTTGCCTTTCTTGAAGTTAGTGGTTTTATTCACCATCAACATTTGATGTCCCTTTTTGACTTCTACCTTTGCTGATTTCAGCATTGCAAATACTTCAGGAATGGTCTTTTCCATCCCCTGCATATTGAAGTTCATCACAAAGCTCTTGTAGCTCGGTGGAAGCGACTGAAGGATTCTGTCAATGACCGCATCATCCGGGACATTAATTCCCAGCCGAGTCAAGCGGTTATGCAACCCAGACATTTTGAGTATGTGCTCGCTGACAGAACTATTTTCCTCCATCTTACAGCTGAAGAACTTGTCGGAGACTTCATATCTCTCGACCAGGGCATGAGCTTGAAAAACCATTTTCAGCTCTTCGAACATTTCATATGCTCCGTGTCTCTCAAAACGCTTTTGGAGCCCCAGTTCTAAGCTGTAAAGCATTTCGCACTGAACGAGGGAGTAATCATCAGCACGTGTCTGCCAAGCGTTCATAACGTCTTGGTTCTGTGGGACGGGTGCGTCACCTAGCGGTGCTTCTAGGACATAATCTTTCTTGGCAGCTATGAGGATGATCCTCAGGTTCCGGACCCAGTCCGTATAGTTGCTGCCATCGTCTTTCAGCTTGGTTTTCTCTAGGAACGCGTTGAAGTTGAGGACAACGTGGGCCATTTGATCTACAAGACATATTGTAAAGATTTTAGACTAAGTTCATGATAATTAAGTTCATCTAATCAAATTATTAAATGAACTCCCACTCAGATAGACATCCCTCTAGTCATCTAAGTATAACATGATCCGAGTTAACTAGGTCGTGTCCGATCATCACGTGAGACGGACTAGTCAACATCGGTGAACGTCTTCATGTTGATCGTATCTTCTATACGACTCATGCTCGACCTTTCGGTCTTCTGTGTTCCGAGGCCATGTCTGTACATGCTAGGCTCGTCAAGTCAACCTAAGTGTATTGCGTGTGTAAATCTGTCTTACACCCGTTTTATTCGAACGTTAGAATCTATCACACCCGATCATCACGTGGTGCTTCGAAACAACGAACCTTTGCAATGGTGCATAGTTAGGGGGACACTTTCTTGAAATTATTATGAGGGATCATCTTATTTAAGCTACCGTCGTTCTAAGCAAATAAGATGTAAAACATGATAAACATCACATGCAATCAAATAGTGACATGATATGGCCAATATCATTTGCTCCTTTGATCTCCATCTTCGGGGCTCCATGATCATCGTTGTCACCGGCATGACACCATGATCTCCATCATCATGATCTCCATCATCATGTCTTCTTGAAGTTGTCTCGTCATCTATTACTTCTACTACTATGGCTAACGCTTTAGCAATAAAGTAAAGTAATTACATGACGTTTATGTTGACATGCAGGTCATAAATAAATAAAGACAACTCCTATGGCTCCTGTCGGTTGTCATACTCATCGACATGCAAGTCGTGATTCCTATTACAAGAACATGATCAATCTCATACATCACATATATCATTCATCATTCATCACAACCTTTGGCCATATCACATCACAAAACACTTGCTGCAAAAACAAGTTAGACGTCCTCTAATTGTTGTTGTAAGTTTTTACGTGGCTGCTATAGGTTTCTAGCAAGAACGTTTCTTACCTACGCCAAAACCACAACGTGAATTGCCAATTTCTATTTACCCTTCATAAGGACCCTATTCATCGAATCTGATCTGACTAAAGTGGGAGAGACAGACACCCGCCAGCCACCTTATGCAACTAGTGCATGTCAGTCGGTGGAACCGGTCTCATGTAAGCGTACGTGTAAGGTTGGTCCGGGACGCTTCATCCCACGATGCCGCCGAATCAAGATAAGACTAGTAACGCCAAGCAAATTGACAATATCGACGCCCACAACTACTTTGTGTTCTACTTGTGCATAGTAACTACGCATAGACCTAGCTCATGATGCCACTTTTGGGGATCGTAGCAGAAATTAAAAAATTTCTACGCATCACCAAGATCAATCTATGGAGTATTCTAGCAACGAGGGGAATAGGAGTGCATCTACATACCCTTGTAGATCGCGAGCGGAAGCGTTCAAGTGAACGGGGATGATGGAGTCGTACTCGCCGTGATCCAAATCACCGATGACCAATTGCCAAACGGACAGCACCTCTGCGTTCAACACACGTACGGTTGGGAAGACGTCTCCACCTTCTTGATCCAGCAAGGGGGAAGGAGAGGTTGATGAAGATCCAGCAGCACGACGGCATGGTGCTGGATGCAGCAGGATCCCGGCAGGGCTTCGCCAAGCACAAGCAGGGAGGAGAGGTGTTACGGAGGGAGAGGGAGGCGCCAAGAGCAAGGTGCGGCTGCCCTCCCTCCCTTCCACTATATATAGGGGCTAGGGGGGCGCATGCCCCCTTGGAGATCCCATCTAAAAGGGGGGGCTGCCCCTGGGGGCAACGGCCCCCTTAGGGTTTCCAACCAGGGGGGCGCATGCCCCCTCGGGGGGGCAACGGCCCCCTAGGGTTTCAAACCCTAGGCGCCTTGGGCCCTTGGGTGGGGCGCACCAGCCCATCAGGGGCTGGTTCCCACGCCACTTCAGCCCATGGGGCCCTCCAGGATAGGTGGCCCCATCCGGTGGACCCCCGGGACCCTTCTGGTGGTCCCGGTACAATACCGGTAACCCCCGAAACCTTCCCGCTGGCCGAAACTAGACTTCCTATATATAAATCTTTACCTCCGGACCATTCCGGAACTCCTCGTGACGTCCGGGATCTCATCCGGGACTCCGAACAACTTTCGGGTTACTGCACACTAATATCTCTACAACCCTAGCATCATCGAACCTTAAGTGTGTAGACCCTATGTGTTCGGGAGACACGCAGACATGACCGAGACGCCTCTCCGGTCAATAACCAACAACGGGATCTGGATACCCATGTTGGCTCCCACATGCTCCTCGATGATCTCATCGGATGAACCACGATGTCAAGGACTTAATCAATCCCGTATACAATTCCTTTTGTCAATCGGTATGTTACTTGTTCGAGACTCGATCGTCGGTATCCCAATACCTTGTTCAGTCTCGTTACTGGCAAGTCACTTTACTCGTACCGTAATGCATGATCCCGCGATCAACCACTTGATCACATTGAGCTCATTATGATGATGCATTATCGGGTTGGCCCAGAGATACCTCTCCGTCATACGGAGTGACAAATCCCAGTCTCGATTCGTGCTAACCCAACAGACACTTTCGGAGATACCTGTAATGTACCTTTATAGTCACCTAGTTACGTTGTGACGTTTGGCACACCCAAGGTACTCCTACTATATCCGGTAGTTGCACAATTTCATGGTCTAATGAAATGATACTTGACATTCAGAAAAGCTACAACAAATGAACTACACGATCTTTGAGCTAAGCTTAGGATTGGGTCTTGTCCATCACATCATTCTCCTAGTGATGTGATCCCGTTATCAATGACATCTAATGTCCATAGTCAGGAAACCATGACTATATTTTGATCAATGAGCTAGTCAACTAGAGGCTCACTAGGGACGTGTTGTGGTCTATGTATTCACACATGTATTACAATTTCCCGGATAACACAATTATAGCATGAACAATAGACAATTATCATGAACAAAGAAATATAATAATAACCATTTTATTATTGCCTCTAGGGCATATTTCCAGCAAAATCAACTTGGGGCCTAATGTTGGGGATATGACTACCATATATGACCGGCCCAGGAGGGGCCGGGTCAACCACAATGGCGGTTTACCTAAATGAAGCCCAAGAGTATACAAGATGACGGTTCACAGTTAGGCTTATAATAGGCCCAAGCCCAGAGGCGGCTTAAGGCCCGTAAGTATAAACCGCCATGTATGAATAGACTTGTAATGTAAGGCATGTAAGATACGTCACCGAGTCGGACACGTTGTATGAGCCGGCCGGGACTCTGTAGGCCGCAGGGTGTCAACCCGTGTATACAAGGGGACGACCCGGCGGCGACTTAGCACAAGAAACAACAGATTGAGAGCCAGGTTAAGCGTATTCGCTCCTTGGTCATCGAAACCTAGCAATACCATATCAACTCGACTAGGCCTTTACCTTCACCGCAAGGGGCCGAACCAGTATAAATCTCTCGTGTCCTTTGTCCTGTTTAACCCCTTTAAGCTTCCTAGTTGCGATGGCTCCAAGATTAAGTCCTTTCACTAGGACATCTGTCGTGACAATTCCATGACACATATTCTTTTCTTTATAGCATGGAAATTTGGACTTTTATGTGATTCAGAGCAATGGTCTAGTTTTGACATGAAGATTTCAATACTCAAGCATATCAACATGCAACCACACCTTTCAAAATATCAACACTAAAGCAAGTTATCCCTAGCTCACTATGCTCAATCATTGATCCATTCATGAAACACACTCGCATATTAGCTGCATCCAATGCTCAAGTACGATCATAGTGCCCCTTAGTTGGTGCTTTACAAGAGAATATGGAGACTCAAGTAAAAAATAAAAATTGCATAAAGTAAAAAGAAAGGCCCTTCATAGAGGGAAGTAGGGGTATGTAGAGGTGCCAGAGCTCAAAGTGAAAAGATAGAGATAAAAACATTTTGGGACTGGGCATCCCTAATACCTTCCATGCTAGATATATCATAGGTGGTTCCCAAATGATTGAGTAGTTCCCAATACTTTCCATGCTAGATATATCATAGGTGGTTCCCAAACAAAAATAAATTTTATTTCTTTTTCCACCATACTTTCACATTCCATGGCTAACCGAATCCACGGGCGCTGTCCATACCAACACTTTCCAAGGAATTTATTATTTGGCAACATAAAGTAAATTCATTTTTCATTTTGGGACTGGGCATCCCTAATACCTTTGTCATACTCTCGTGCAATGACAAGTGAATAAACACTAATCTTGAGAATTACACATCTAGCATGGAAAAATACCAGCCACCCCCTACTGTTTCATGAGCGGTACGAGCACACAAAAAGGAAAATTATTTTGAAGATTAGAGATGGCACATACAAATTTGCTTAGAATGGCACGGAAATACCGCATATAGGTAGGTATAGTGGACTCATATGGAAAAATTGGTTGAAGGATTTCAGATGCACAAGTAGTGATCATACTTAGTGCAAATGAAGGCTAGCACAAGATTGAGAAGCATCCAACCAAGAAATGAAAAATCTCATAAGCGAGCATTATGCCTAACTAACACCAAATAATGCACCATGATGACGCACAAGTATAGGGGATCAGTCGTAGTCCTTTCGATAAGTAAGAGTGTCGAACCCAATGAGGAGGAGAAGGAAATGACAAGTGGTTTTTAGCAAGGTATTCTCTGCAAGCACTGAAATTATAAGTAATGAATAGTTCGATAGCAAGATATTTGTAACAAGCAAGTAACAATAGCAGTAACAAAGGTGCGGCAAGGTAGCTGTCGGTGTCAAAACCGGCGGATCTCGGGTAGGGGGTCCCGAACTGTGCGTCTAGGCCGGATGGTAACAGGAGGCAGGGGACACAATGTTTTACCCAGGTTCGGGCCCTCTTGATGGAGGTAAAACCCTACGTCCTGCTTGATTAATATTGATGATATGGGTAGTACAAGAGTAGATCTACCACGAGATCAGAGAGGCTAAACCCAAGAAGCTAGCCTATGGTATGATTGTATGTTGTGATTGTTGTCCTACGGACTAAAACCCTTCGGTTTATATAGACACCGGAGAGGGTTAGGTTTACACAAGGTCGGTTACAAAGGAGGAGATATCCATATCCGTATTGCCTAGCTTGCCTTCCACGCCAAGTAGAGTCGTATCCAGACACGAGATGAAGTCTTCAATCTTGTATCTTCATAGTCTAACAGTCCAGCCAATGGAGATAGTCCGGCTGTCCGGAGATCCCCTAATCCAGGACTCCCTCAGTAGCCCCTTGTCGGTGTCAAAACCGGCGGATCTCGGGTAGGGGGTCCCGAACTATGCGTCTAGGCCGGATGGTAACAGGAGGCAAGGGACACGAAGTTTTAGCCAGGTCCGGGCCCTCTCGATGGAGGTAAAACCCTACGTCCTGCTTGATTAATATTGATGATATGGGTAGTACAAGAGTAGATCTACCACGAGATCAGATAGGCTAAACCCTAGAAGCTAGCCTATGGTATGATTGTTGATGTGTATATGTCGTCCTACGGACTAAAACCCTCCGGTTTATATAGACACCGGAGAGGGTTAGGGTTACATCGAGTCGGTTACAATGGTAGGAGATCTGAACATCCGTATCGCCAAGCTTGCCTTCCACGCAAAGGAAAGTCCCTTCCGGACACGGGACGGAGTCTTCAATCTTATATCTTCATAGTCCAGGAGTCCGGCTGAAGGTATAGTTCGGCTATCCGAACACCCCCTAATCCAGGACTCCCTTAGTAGCCCCTGAACCATGCTTCAATGACGACGAGTCCGACACGCAAATTGTTTTCGGCATTGCAATGCGGGTTCCTCCTCCAAGTACTTCATAGAAGATTTTAAACACAAAGATAGTGTCCGGTTCTGCAAAATAAGTTTTCCACATATTGCCATAGAGAGAATAATATTTACACAAATCTAATCCGCTGACGTATTCCGTGGTGCGACACACCACGGCCAAGCCTTTATTCGAGTCGTTTAATTATCCCACCTCAGCGCGTCATGCGAGGCGGTTTCCTTGGCACTTCTTGTCCAAGCAGAGATCGTGCCCCCTTATTCCAGGATTCTCATCAATACGGGCGTGGGTAACCCAACCGCTTCCAGGACTCCTAGATCATAGGCAAGTCCAAACGGACACGGGGAGGACGCTCGATATCCACCCTCTTTATAAAGGGACGAGGCCTTTTATTTTTCCCTCCTGTGCTCAATCGAATCCTTCCCCCACCTCAAGCTCAAACGCCCAAAGTTCAGGTTAGGTGCTCCGAACCTTCATTCATGTCCGGATCTAACCTTCAAGGCCGATGGGTGCCTTCTTCCGTCACGGAAGAAGACGTCAAAAAGTTGAGGGAGGCCAGATATCTGACCGCCGAGATTCTGCATCGGCTGCCTCCCCGGGGGCAGGCCGTCCCCTCCCCCGATCCCTATGAGAGCGTCGTGTTCATCTCCCACTTCCTCCGAGGTCTAGGCCTTGCATTGGATCCTTTTGTCAGGGGCTTGATGTTTTATTATGGGCTAGATTTCCATGATCTAGCTCCGGACTCCTTTCTTCATATCACGACATTTATTGTTGTGTGCGAGGCCTTCCTCCGGGTTACCCCTCACTTTGGCCTATGGCTCAAGACCTTTGAAGTAAAACCGAAGATGATCGAGGGGCAACATGCAGAGTGTGGAGGTGCCTCAATATGCAAGATGACGGGAGCTGCATGTCCCAAAGGTTCCATTCCAGAGGTGTCTGAATTGTGGCAACAGGAGTGGTTCTACATCACGGCTCCTAGAAGTGCCAAGTGGGCGGCCGCCCCTGTCTTCTGCCCGGGCCCTCCACAACAACTGATGTCATGGATTAGCAGAGGATTGAGCTGGGGTCCGGCCAAGGACGTGCCTAAACTGCAAAGCCGCATTCAACATCTCTTTAATGGAGATTTCAGTTTGGTTGCGGTAGCACAAGTTATGCTGGTTCGCCAAGTCCAGCCTTGCAAACGCCGGCCTCTTCGCTTGTGGGAGTTTAATCCCGAGGGACCGCGCACCATTCAAAATTTCCTCGGCCTGACGCACGAGGAGATGTACAAATCGTTCTTCGGACCTCAAGTGGAGTGTCCGGAAATCACCGAGGACGCGGGCCTGAGTAGCAACCGCGCCGCCGAACAGGTAAGGCATCTTCCGACCGAGCATACTACCTCTCCTTTCATGCGAAGTTATTTTTGAGAGTCCGCTTTTTGACCAGGACTGGCTAACGAAGGCGAAGTTGATTCGGTGCTCAGCCCCCCTCCCTGAGGGTTTGGAAAATCTGATATTGGAAAAGATGCTCCAGGCCACACTTTGCCCGGAGCCCTTGAAGGAAAATGCGGGCGGTCTTGGGCCCCCAACGCTGGCCGCTCTAGCCGAGGGAGCGAGCGTCTCCATGAAGGAAGATGATCAGAAGAGGAAAAGAATTGCGTCTGGGGATTCGGAAGCCGAAGCTTCCAAACGGGAGAAGAAGTCTCCCACAGAGGGTCCTACCCCGGGGGGTGCGGTTGCTGCACAAAGTCTGGGGGGATCAATTCTCCCACGAGTCGTAAGTGACCCAAAATACCTTAATAGTATAGATATGCTGTCTTTTCTTCTGAGGAAATAACCACTGCATATATCTTTGTAGTTCGGGCCTTAGCCCCTCTCAGATGAGCTCGTCTTCGGGGGATCTTCTTCCGGAGATGATGGAGAGCGAAACGCCTCCTCCGGACTCCTCCGCTCCGGAAGCGGGCGATCCTGAAGTGTCGTCGCGGAGGGCCTCCCCGGGTCCGGCGAGGCCAGAAGATAATTCCGTCGACCCCCGAAGCTTCCCGTGTCCGGCTCCCGAAGAGAGCAGGCAAACGAGTCCGGCACCGTCTAGTGTACGGTCGGATGTTCTGAGGGAGTTGGTGGGGCGAGCAGCCATCTCAGATGAACACTGTGTGCTGATGAATACGGTGATGGAGAGAATCTCATCCGCCGAAAGCGGATTGCATAAAGCTTTTATGAGTCTACTGACAGGTTTTGAGGTACGTAAAATAATGTATGATAGTCCTGCACATGCTAAGTGTGCCCTGTGTAGATAGTAGCCCCTGAGACTCTGGTTATCGTTGGGAACGACGATGATCAGAGAATCATAATCCCAGGTAGTAACCATACTGCCTTTATGAGCAGGTGATGGAAGACCCGGTGGCTAGCCGGACTAGCGAGTTTTCCCATTTAAAATGGCAGTTGGATGCAGCAGACGCCGACATCGAGCTTGTTAACAAGAGGCTTGACGAGGCGCAGGGTAGGTGTTATTATCTGGTAAACGCCGCATACTAAGAGCAGCATGAAGCCAGTATATTTAACCTGTTATGACTGCAGATGGAGCTGGCACTGTTGAAGCCTTGCGGGCGGAACTTGCCCGAGCCAAGGAACAAGCGAGATTGGGCAATGCGGCTGCTTTGAAGGCGGCCGAAGAGTTGCGAGCCGAGAATGCCGCGCATGGCGAGAGCCGGGATAAGATGGCCAGTATGGCCGTAGAATTAAAAGCCGCCGTCGACCGTTGCCGGGTTCTTGAAAAGGAAAACCAGGCGAAGGCATCGGACCTTGAGAAGGCTGCTGCAACGGGAAAAGACCTCCGCTCTGCAATGAGGGCAAAGAAGGAGGAGCTACAGGAAGCCGGGGATATTGTAGCCGGGAAATCCTTTATGCTGCAGAGGAAGTTCTGAGATCCACGGTATGCCCCTCTGGATCGGCTGTGGAGTTCGGAAGATGTGTATATGGATTTGGCGGCGAGCGCTGCCGATGCGGCCAAGTACTTCCAGAGTCAGACGGACTGTGAAGTAGACCAGCTGTTTTGGAAACAATTCCTTCCTCCCGAGCGTCCGCTTTTATTGACGGACCAATTAGCCGAATGGGCCGAACTAAATAGGTTGTCCGAACTCTCCATGAGGTCTGTTGTGGATCAGCTATGGCCGGAAAGGTCAAAACCGAGCAGCTATTTTAGCTTGGTGCAGCAGTTCCTTGACGTGGTGCCGCGCATAAATGCGATGAAGAGGTCGGCGTGCATAGAAGGCACACGAATGGCCTTTGCCCGTGCTAAAGCATACTGGGCAGAGATGGATGCTACCACAGTTGCAGCGCAGGATTCGGCCATAGGTCGAAGGGCTGCTGAGCACTACTTTGAGGAAGTTCTTGAGGGTGCTCATTTGATAGAGACCTAGTGCTCAAAAAATATTATGTTTGAGTGACATGTAATCTCATTGTAAGCGAAATGCTTTTATAAATTTTCATAAGGCTACTTTTATACTTTTGCCTGAAAGTATTGTGATGCCTCCTGGGCAGCCGTTTATGTATACATGTGTATAACCTGAAATATTGCAGTCGTCGGCTTCAACCCCCACGCATATAATGCAGAGGTGTTCGCAGAAACACGCGTTCACACTTAACCCAACGTCTTGGTCCTATTAAGGAGGTGATAGCGAAGCGAGTGAGGCAACCGGACTATAACGCTTTAACACTTTCACTTAGCCATAGGAGTTTGACAGTGGGGCTACTAGATAGCCCCTGGTGGCTCCGCACTCTCCCGATCCCGGGGTGCGTACATGCCTGGCCGAAAAATGGCCCTTCGTTAAGGCGGAGGAATTCTAACATTCCCATGGGTCATCGAGTGGTTGACCAGTCTCACGCTATATCATGACAGTCAGTTTTCGGCTTTGTCTACCGAGGTGCTCGTCCGGATGAACCAGGGCACAATCGCAGTAGTTCTCCTGGTGCTACCTTAGCCGGTAAAGCGGAATGTAAGGCACCAAAACACAGGAGATGGGCAAACCCAACATTTGACCAAAGACAATGATTCGGAGCTGATGCATATAGGGCCAAACTCGCGACGCCGAACACTCCCTAAGGTATTCGGTCTTTGTGGTATAAACCGGGCCTAAGTGATGGCCTTTGTGAGAAGCCCCTTGTGTCCAGGTACGTGCATTGTTCTGGCGTGGCCACATGTCAAGACGTCAGCATCCTTCTCAACGGTGGATGTGTATCAACAAGAGACAGTAAAAAAGGTTTACGCAGGGTCTTAATCTAAAAAGAATCCTTGGAGCGGGTCCCTGATGCACGTCTGCGCCTGTGTCTCCGTTGTGCCGTATCCTGCACGGGTGTAGCATGATGATCGTCTATAAAAGAGATAATTTAGGTGAAAAAGGTTGTCGTGCAAAAAGATAGTTTTTTAAAGAAACCATGTATAATTCAACATGAGAAGAAATTGCCACTTGTCTGCGCGCGTTGAGCCCCTTGTTTTGACAAATAGGGGTGTGACCATTTATTTGGTATAAGTAGCGGCGCCGGACTCGATTAGTTGTGTCTGAGGTCTTGACGACCTATTGGATGCCTTTGCTAGTCCGGGCGCCTTTAGTGTGCGGCTGCCAAGGCAGCCTCACTCTCTTCTGCGCGCAGAAATTGCTTGATATTTCCGTGTACTAAAATGATGCCACGTGGACCGGGCATCTTGAGTGTGAGGGAGGCGTAGTGTGGTATTGCATTAAAGCGAGTGAAAGCGTCGCGTCCGAGCAGTGCTTGATAGCCACTTTGAAACGGAGCGATGTGGAAGGTTAAATGCTCGCGACGGAAGTTATCAGGGGAGCCGAATATAACTTGTAGTAGGAGGGAGCCCGTACAACGAGCCCCTGGGCCTGGCGTTACTCCTTTAAAGGTAGTATTGCTATGGCGAATTTGTGTTGGGTCTAACCTCATTCCGCGGATTCTATCCTGATATATTAGGTTTAGGCTGCTGCCGCCGTCCATCAAGACTCGTGTGAAGTGATATCCGCCAATTACTGGGTCTAATACCAGGGCAGCCCATCCTGCGTGTCGGATACTTGCTGAGTAATCACGATGGTCGAAAGTGATCGGTTGAGACGACCAGTGGCAGGACTTCGCGGTGACAGGCACATGGGTATATTTTCCTGGGAGTGCCACATTGTTTTTTCCCTTGATCACGTGTAACACGTTTACTGTTTTGACTTCTGGTGGAAATTTCTTTTGTTCCCCCGTGTCTTGCTTGGGGGGCTCGTCCTCGTCTTCACTTGGTGTGTCCTCCCCCTTGTGTACGGCGTTGAGCTTGCCGGACTGCTTGAAGACCCAAAATTCTTTGTGGGTATGATTAGCAGGTTTACCCGGGGTACTGTGGATCTGACATACTTGGTCCAAATTTTTTTTGAGGATGGACAGTTCATCTCTGGTGCCTTTAGTGGGCGGCTTTTGACCTGGCTGAGAGCTTTTGAATCCGGCATTTACTGTCATGCCCTTCGTGCTGTCTTCTTTATTCCGACGTTTGTTATTGCTGTTGCGCCGTGATTTCCTGTTTCTATCTCTAACTTCCGATGTACTGGGGTCGCTGGTGCTACATCTGGCTTGCCAGCTGTCCTCGCCCACGCAAAAGCGGGTCATGAGGTTTGTTAATGCGGTCATCGTTCTTGGCTTATTTTGGCCGAGGTGTCTGGCGAGCCATTCGTCATGGACGCTATGCTTGAAAGCTGCTAAGGCTTCGGTGTCCGGACAGTCGACAATCTGGTACTTTTTAGTGAGAAACCTGTTCCAAAGCTTTCGGGCTGACTCTCCGGGCTGTTGAGTTATATGAATCAAATCGTCCGCATCCTGAGGTCGGACATAAGTTCCTTGAAAATTTGCCCGAAAGGCATCTTCGAGCTCTTCCCAACTTCCAATGGAGCTTTCGGAGAGGCCTTTGAGCCAGTGACGAGCTGGCCCTTTGAGCTTGAGGGGTAAGTATTTGATGGCGTGGAGATCATCTCCTCGAGCCATATGGATATGAAGGATATAGTCCTCAATCCAAACCCCGGGGTCTGTTGTTCCATCGTATGCCTCCATGTTTACGGGTTTGAATCCCTCTAGAAATTCATGGTCCAGCACCTCATCGGTGAAACATAGAGGGTGTGCGGCACCCCTGTAGCTGGGTGTACCACATTGTTCGGATATTTGTTGTGTTGCATTGTATGCTGGGGGGCGCTTGCGTGGTCCATAGATGGATCTTGTTGCGCCGTCCTTTGGGTGCGAACCCTCGCCTGGGTCGCGTGTTGTATTGTGAGCGGCGTTGTATGCCGCTCTGTGTTGGTAGAGAGGTCATCTATCCGACCAGGTGGCTGCTTTGATATTTGGTTGTGGGGGGTATGCGGCCTCCTCATCGAATTCGGGTAGTAGCTTCCGCTTTGGGTAGCTCTTGGAGGGGCGATTGTCACCGTACCTTGCTGTAGTGTCGAGTATTTTGCTCCATCTGAATTGGAGTGTGTCTTGCACGGCCTTGAGCCTTCGCTTATGCTTTTCAAGGCTCCTCGCGGTGGCAACAAGCCTTTTACGGGCGTTCTGCTGCTCCGGGTGCCTGTCCGGCGTTATGTCGTCCGGACCATTATCCTTGATAGGATTTGTTTGTTCGGCTTGATTATCCGGATTGCCGTTGTCCGGCAGCGGTTCGCCCTGCTCCAGCGCTGGGTCTGTGTGATCGCTATTTCTGTCGAGGCGGGATTTGGGGCGGCGCTTGCGTCGCTGCTTTGACTGCTTTTCGAGGGAACAATCCTTCAGTGCGTCCTTCTGCTCTTCGTCGTCATCTTTTGGTGCATCCACCATGTATACATCGTATGACGAGGTGGCATTCCAGGGCTCAATAGGCGCTGGTTCTTCATCGTCTCCTTCATCGGCGTCCATACTGTCAATGTCGTCGGAGTCGAAGTCGAGCATGTCCGTTAAGTCGTCAACAGTGGCTACGAAGTGGGTGGTGGGTGGGTTTTGAATTTCTTCATCGTCTGTACCCCAACCTTGCTGACAGTAGTCCGGCCAGGGCTCTCTTGATAAAGAGAGAGACTTCAGTGACTTCAGGATATCGCCGAAAGGCGAGTGCTGAAAGACGTCCGCGGCTGTGAACTCCATGATCGACGCCCAATCGGATTCGATCGGCAGGGGAGCGGAGGGTTCAGAGTCCGGAGAAGAATCCGGCTCCATGGAGTCACGAGTCTTGCAGAGTACGGGGCTGGTGTTCGGCTCAACCGCCATTGGGATTACAGCCCCCGAGGTGGCATCCAACCGCCCATCCTCGATCGGCGTGGTTGGCTCCGAACTAAGGGTCGGAGCCGATGCGGGTGCGGCCTCCGGGCACTGTTCGGCGGCAGAGCTAGATCGTGCTCGTCATGACAGTGCGGCGCACTCGGAAGGTCTCACCCTGGACTGCATCACTATTGGTGATCGTAGGAGCCATCGGGCCTGACAGCGACGGCACAGAGGAACTCTCTATGAAAGCACCAATGTCGGTGTCAAAACCGGTGGATGTCGGGTAGGGGGTCCCGAACTGTGCGTCTAGGCCGGATGGTAACAGGAGGAAAGGGACACGAAGTTTTACCCAGGTTCGGGCCCTCTTGATGGAGGTAAAACCCTACGTCCTGCTTGATTAATATTGATGATATGGGTAGTACAAGAGTAGATCTACCACGAGATCAGAGAGGCTAAACCCTAGAAGCTAGCCTATGGTATGATTGTTGATGTGTATATGTCGTCCTACGGACTAAAACCCTCCGGTTTATATAGACACTGGAGAGGGTTAGGGTTACATAGAGTCGGTTACAATGGTAGGAGATCTGAACATCCGTATCGCCAAGCTTCCCTTCCACGCCAAGAAAAGTCCCTTCCGGACACGGGACAGAGTCTTCAATCTTATATCTTCATAGTCCAGGAGTCCGGCTGAAGGTATAGTTCGGCTATCCGAACACCCCCTAATCAAGGACTCCCTCACCCCTGAACCAAGCTTCAATGACGATGAGTCCGGCGCGCAGTATTGTCTTCGGCATTGCAAGGCGGGTTCCTTCTCCGAATACATCACAGAAGAATTTGAATACGAGGATAGTGTCCGACCCTGCAAAATAAGTTCCACATTCCACCGTAGAGAGAATAATATTTTCGCAGATCTAATTTGCAGGCTTGTCTTGGCAGCATGACGTTATGTCATGGCCTGGTGATTATTCGAACCGTTTCCTTTAACCAGCCCCGCACATAACGCGAGGCAGTTTTTCGACACGTCTTGGTAAAGCAGAGATCGTGTCCCCTTATTACGGGATTCTCATCAATACGGGCATGGGTAACCCAACCGCGCCATCACTGTAGCGCTTGGGGGATAAGCGAGTTTTACCAGGCAAGTGGGGACGCTTAGCTTCGTCCGCCCAGATAAAGGGATAAGGATTCACCTTTCTATCCACGCCTTCTTCCTCCTCCGCTCATCCGTTTTCGCATACTCGAGCTCTAGCGCCCAAGTCCACACTTCCCACCTCAACCTTCTCCAACCATGTCCGGAGCGGGAGGCAAGTGGATGGTCTCCTCCGTCACGAAGGGAGACATCAAGAAACTGAGGAGAGCCGGATACCTGCCCGACAACATCGCACACCGGCTCCCAGATGAGGGGCAGCTCATCCCCACCCCCAGGCCCCATGAGAGGATAGTATTCCTCACCCATTTCCTCCGCGGACTGGGATTCCCTCTCCATCCATTCGTCTGGGGGCTCATGTTCTATTATGGCCTGGATTTCCACGATCTGGCCCCGAACTTCATCCTCAACATCTCAGTGTTTATCGTCGTGTGCGAGGCCTTCCTCCGCATCAAGCCCCACTTTGGCTTATGGCTGCAGACCTTCAATGTCAAGCCGAAGGTGGTGGGCGGCCGCCAGGCGGAGTGCAGAGGCGCCATGGTGGGCAAGATGCCCAACGTAACATGGCTCGAGGGCTCCTTTGTGGAAACCATAAAGGGGTGACAATCGGGGTGGTTCTACATCACCTAGCCGCGCGACCCTGTATGGGCAGCGGCCCCCGAGTTCCGATCTGGCATCCCCACGCGGCTCACCTCCTGGAAAGAGAAGGGCCTGTCCTGGGGTAGTTCGAAAGAGCTGACTGGACTCCAAACATGTATTCAAAACATGGTGAACAAGAAGCTCAAGCTTGTCAACATAGTCCAAGTTATGCTCATCCGTCGGATCCTCCCGTGCCAACAACGGGAGTTCAACTTGTGGGAGTTCGACCCGACACAGCACTGAACTTTGAACAGGCTCTTCGACACGACTCATGAAGATGCCTGGAGGGTGCTGTTCAAAAGTGCCGAGGTCCCCCTCCTATTACTGAGGATCGCGGATTCAGCGCGAAGCGCCAAGCCAGTGCGGTAAGCTGCTTTACCTTTCACAGGATACTTATTTTTTTTATATAGATTGACTCTATGCGGGATCTAAACTCCCATACCTTTGACAGGACTGGCAGAAGATGGCCAGACAGATCGACTGTCCGGCTCCTTTGCTCGAAGGCCCCGCAGACGCTCTTCTGGCGAAGATGTTGACTCCGGCCCCTTATACGATGCCGGAGAAGACCAAGAAGGCCAAGGGAACCCAAAAGAGTTCCCGACGCCAGGCGTCGTCGGACTCACCGTCCGATGACTCTGCGGCACACTCTTCCCCCGAAGACGAGGAAGAAGAAGAAGATGCTCCCCCACCGACTGGGGGAGACAGGAAAAGGAAGGTCGCCCCAACTGGGGAGGCCAGAGGGTCTGTCGGTGTCAAAACCGGCGGATCTCGGGTAGGGGGTCCCGAACTGTGCGTCTAGGCCGGATGGTATTAGGAGGCAAGGGACACGAAGTTTTACCTAGGTTCGGGCCCTCTCGATGGAGGTAAAACCCTACGTCCTGCTTGATTAATATTGATGATATGGGTAGTACAAGAGTAGATCTACCACGAGATCAGAGAGGATAAACCCTAGAAGCCAGCCTATGGTATGATTGTTGATGTGTATGTTGTCCTACGGACTAAAACCCTCCAGTTTCTATAGACACCGGACAGGGTTAGGGTTACATAGAGTCGGTTACAATGGTAGGAGATCTGAACACCCGTATCACCAAGATTGCCTTCCACACCAAGGAAAGTCCCCTCCGGACACGAGACGGAGTCTTCAATCTTGTATCTTCATAGTCCAGGAGTCCGGCTGAAGGTATAGTCTGGCTATCCGGACACCCCCTAATCCATTACTCCCTCAGTAGCCCCTGAACCAGGCTTCAATGAAGATGAGTCCGGCGCGCAAGATGTCTTCGGCATTGTATGGCGGGTTCCTCCTCCAAATACTTCATAGAAGATTTTAAACACAAAGATGGTGTCCGGCTCTGCAAAATAGGTTTTCCACATATTGCCATAGAGAGAATAATATTTACACAAATCTAATCTGCTGACGTATTCCGTCGTGCGACACACCACGGCCAAGCCTTTATCCAAGTCGTTTCATTATCCCACCTCAGCGTGTCATGCGAGGCGGTTTCCTTGGCACGTCTTGTCAAAGCAGAGATCGTGCCCCCTTATTCCGGGATTCTCATCAATACGGGCGTGGGTAACCCAACCGCTCCTTTGATTATGGCGCTTGGAGATAAGCAAGTTTTACTAGGCTGGTGGGGACTTGTAATCGCGTCCACCCATATAAAGGGATAAGGATTCACCTTTTCACCCACGCCTTCTTCCTCCTTTGCCTATCCATTCTTGCGTACTCGAGCTCCAGCGCCCAAGTCCGCACTACCACCTCAACCTTCTCCGGTCATGTCCGGAGCGGGAGGCAAGTGGATGGTCTCCTCCGTCACGGAGGGACACATCAAAAAGCTGAGGAAGGCCGGATATCTGGCTAGCGACATCGTGCACCGGCTTCCCGAAAAGGGGCAGCTCATCCCCACTCCTAGGCCCCATGAGAGGGTGGTATTCCTCCCCCATTTCCTCCACGGACTGGGCTTCCCTCTGCATCCATTTGTCCGGGGCTCATGTTCTACTACGGCCTGTGTCAGGGATATACCCCGCGATGTAAACCGGCCGGAGGTTAACCCGGCCAGACTTGGCGGTTTATCTGAAGACCCCGCTGATACTTGGCGAGTTACTGGCGACCCGCCCTGACCTGGCGGTTTACAAGCAACCCACCTGGTCATTATGACTCATTGATGATCCGGCATGCGGGATAGATGGATGACAAGGCCCAAGGCCCAGAAGGCCAGTTCATGTTTAACGGTGGGCCAGTTTAAGAGGAAAGGCATGAGGAATATTTGTCCTACAAGGAGTTAAGACATGGACTTATATCCGGTTTGTATTAGAGATAGACTAGTCCTAATCCTAATAGGACTCTACATGTAACCTGCCCCTCCAACATATATAAGGAGGGGCAGGGCTCCCCAAAGGAGGGACAAGTTCCACGAGTTGGACAAGTTAGGTTTAGACAATAGCTCTCAAGATAGAGCACTCTTGTAACCGTGATCATCATCATCAATATCAATGAAGCACGATGTAGGCTTTTACCTCCACCGTGAGGGGCCGAACCTGGGTAAAACATCGCGTGTCTCGTCCCGCTCAACCCCTCTCAAGCTACCACATAGATGCGTTGGCCTCGCAACTAAGTCCTGACACTAAGGACGTCTGTCGTGACAATTCCACGATAGTTGGCGCCCACCATGGGGACATGTAGTTGCATCCTATATAAGCGAGTTTTACCAGGCTGGTGGGGACATGTAGTTGCGTCCTATATAAGGGGATAAGGACCCACCTTTTCACCTACGCCTTCTTCCTCCTCCGCCTATCCATTCTTGCGCACTCGAGCTCCAGTGCCCAAGTCCGCACTCCCCACCTCGACCTTCTCCAGCCATGTCCGAAGCGGGAGGCAAGTGGATGGTCTCCTCCATCACGGAGGGACACATCAAAAAGCTGAGGAAAGGCGGATACGTGTCTAACGACATCGCGTACCGGCTTCCTGAAAAGGGGCAGCTCATCCCCACCCCTAGGCCCCATGAGAGGGTGGTGTTTCTCCCCCATTTCCTCCGCGGACTGGGCTTTCCTCTCCACCCATTTGTCCGGGGGCTCATGTTCTACTACAGCCTAGATTTCCACGATCTGGCACCGAACTTCGTCCTCAACATCTCGGCGTTTATCGTCGTGTGCGAGGCTTTCCTCCGCATCCGCCCCCATTTTGGCCTATGGCTTAAGACTTTCAACGCCAAGCCGAAGGTGGTGCGCGGCAGCCAGGCGGAGTGCGGCGGTGCCATGGTTGGCAAGATGGACAACGTCCTGTGGCTCGAGGGCTCCTTTGTGGAGACCCTGAAGGGGTGGCAATCATGGTGGTTTTACGTCACCGAGCCGTGCGACGCCGAATGGGTCGCACCCCCTGAGTTTCGATCTGGCCCCCCTACGTGGCTCACCTCCTGGAAGGAGACCGGCCTGTCTTGGGGTAAAAAAGGAGAGCTGACCGGACTCCAAAAATGCATCCAAACCCTGGTGCACAAGAAGCTCAAGCTTATCAATGTAGTCCAGGTTATGCTCATCCCCCTGATCCTCCCGTGTCAACGACGGGCCTTCAACCTATGGGAGTTTGACCCGACACAGCATCGAACTCTAAATAGGCTCTTCGACACGACGTACGAAGATGCCTGGAGGATGCTTTTCAAGGGCGCCGAGGCTCCCGCATCCGCTACCGAGGATCGCAGATTCAGTACTCAGCATCACGCTCATGCGGTAAGCTGTTTTCGTCCTTTTATAGGGTATCCGTTTTTCATAGTTTGACTCTATGCGGGATCTAAGCTCCCTTATCTTCGACAGGATTGCAGGTGACGTCCGGACAGATCAACTATCCGGCTCCTTTGCCCGAAGGCCCAGCGGACGCTCGCTTGGTGAAGCTGCTGGTCCCGGCGCCCTATGTGGTGCCGGAGAAGAAGGCCACGAAAAGGGCCACAGGGACTCGAAAGAGTGCCCGGCGCCAGGAGGTGTCAGATTCATCATCTGACAGTCCCGAAGCGCCTTCCTCTCGTGAAGACGAGGAGGAAGAAGAAGAAACCTCTCCCCCTCCAGCGGGAGGAGAGAAGAAAAGAAAGGCCGCCCTCTCTGAGGAGGCCGGAGGCTCCAAGAAGGGGAAAACCCTTCCTCCGGACTACTCCGCCGACGCCGACGTCGGCGGAGAGGAGTGGCAGCCCAGGGCCAAGCCCGTGGCAAAATCGTAAGTACTCGGATACTGGAGTAATTCATAGTATTCGTTTATTGCACAGCTTTCCCTTATGTTGAATATGCTTATGCAGTCCACCCAAAGACCGGCTCGACGCGTCGTCGAGCGGCTCACTGGACTCGTCGGGTGTGAACTCGCTTCCCACGGCTTCCTCCCCCCGCCCTACGGACGACACCGAGGTGTTGTCCCAACAGGTTCCAAGCGGGGAGGAGGTGGTCCCGCCGGACTCCAGGAGTAAAGGGGATGAAACCCCCCAGGGCTCCAAGTCCGGCTCTAGGCTGAACACCGCTCCGGAACCTTCAAAGGTTCCGGAGTCCGGCAGGGGACCTCCTCCTAAGAGGAGCAAGTCCACCGTGCCGGCGGCCCCCGTCCAACCGGAGGCGCCGGACAATATGTTGGAGGCGCTCCAAGGCGCCTCCATCGACGAGGAGCACCGCGCTATTATGAGTGCGGTGGTCCAGAAGGTTCAGTCCGCCAAGAGCGGACTGACTGAAGCTTGTACTAGCCTTTTGACAGGCTTTGAGGCAAGTAAAATAATGTGTAAATAATATTACCGCATAGATAGTAGCCCCTGATGCTCTGTTGGGCGTTCGGGAAGAAAAGCCGAATAGAGGATCAAAGAATTCGCAGGAGTCTAACAGAAGGAGTCAATATGCATGTGCAGGCTTCAGTGCTGGCGTCCGCCGTACTGACTGCGGAAGTGGACACGCTGAAGAAGAGCCTCAAGAAGTCCGAGCAAGAGCTCGGGCGTGCCAAGAAGCAGCTCGAGGAGAAGGAAAGTAAGAAATACCTTGGTTGAATATGTATATAAAAAAGGTGCAATTGCAAGAAATGACAGGATTAACATGGCTATTGTAGGGGCCACATCTGAGGTGGCGACCCTTAAGCAAGCGCTACTTGAGGCCGAGAAGAGTGCGGCCGCGGAGCGCACCGAGCGGGAGAGGTATGAGGCCGAGGTTGGCAAGGTGCGGCAAGAGCTCCAGGTTCTCATGAAGAAACATGAGAGTTTGGAGCTTGACTCGAAGACGCGAGCATCCGAGCTCGCGGCAGCTATTGAAAATGCCAAGTCTGCCAAGACCGAATCCCAGAAGACCCTCCAGGATTTGTATGAGGTGACGAAGATAGCGGCGGGTAAGGCATTCTTTATGCAAAGTAAACACATAAACGTGAGTTACTTGATACTTACCCGAATCCGGAGCTCTCCAGGGGCATTTGCAGATCTTCCCCGGAGTGTATCCGATGCTGCCGCATTCTATCGAGCCGAGGAGGGCAGCTCGACAGAGAAGGTGTTCTGGTCTCAGTATGCTGAGGCCGGACACTCCGTGCCCCTGAGCAACCAGCTGAAGCAACTGGTCGAGCTCCACAAGGAGGCTGAACAGGCCATGAAGGGCCTCCTAGTTCGGTTGTGGCCTGGAGAGGCTCTGCCTGGGAGCTATTTCGGGCTGGTGCGGCGGCTGGTGGAGGCCTGTCCAAGGCTCGAAGTCATCAAGCGCTCCGTCTGTATTGAAGGTGCCCGTAGGGCCTTTGCCTGTGCTAAGGTGCACTGGGGCAGGCTGGATGCGGAGAAGCTTGTGAAGGATGGGCCACCAGCGGGAAAAGAGCATCGCAAGCCCGAAAATTACTATAAGGATGTTCTGAAGGGTGCCCGCCTTGTGGCGGATGAATGTACTAGGGATGTAATTTTTGAGTAAAACTCGCTCGTGTTTGTCCTGTGTGCTAAAAATTTGTTCATATGCGCTAAGCAATACTGCTTGAATTTAAAATATTACCTTCTGTGCGGCTGTTTATCAATACTAAGAGATGGCGGGTTGTCGGCTTCTGCCCCCTTGCCGCTAGTGCTGGGGTGTTCGGGGATAAACCTGGGCGCTCTTTTTCCCATATTTGGGTCCTTCGAGGGAGGCGCTCAGCCCAATGAACGAGGCAATCGGACTATAATGCGTGAACACTCTCACTTGGCCATAGAATTCTATAATTTTAAATTTCGGCGAAGCCCCTAGTATTCAGAAGACCGAGTTTGGGGCGCTATCCACGCCTTGGCCGGACAGAGCCGACTCCTCGCCCTAAGCGGCATAAGTCTTTAGGGACTCGAAATAACCTCTCGAACAGTGACCAGCTCTCGCTTCGTCATGACAGTCAGTTTTAGCTTTCTCCACTGAGGTGCTCGGCCCAGCTCAACTGGGGCACAATCGCAGTGGTTCTCCTAGTGCTACCTTAGCCATATAGCAGAACGTAAGGCACCAAAACATAGGAGCCGGGCAAACCCAACTATTGACCCAAGACATGATTCGGAGCCGATGCATATAATGCTATAAGTTTGGGGTGCCTGACTTGTGAAAGTGTTCGGACTTCTCACACCATATTGAGGGGTCCTAAGAGCCCCTGGCGTATTTTGTCCGTACCAAGTTGTACGGGTGCAACATGTCGTTAAGGAACATTTATTTATAAAAAGATAATGCGAAAAATAGACAAAAGCTATGCATTGTTTAAAAATAGCTGCGATCAAAGCAGAACGATACAAGTAATGCGATAAACAAAAAGTTGGACTATTTAACATGTCTGCTCTAGGGGCAAGCTGCGGAATAGTATGCGAAACAGGTATACTGCTCGTGATAGAGACCACCTGGGATTTCCGTAATGCGGCATGGCTTGTCTGCTTCCCTGGTCCTTGCATCATTTGTGCGGCAATTGAACTGCCGAACAGCCCTTCCGAAGAGTAGAATCTTGGAAGTAAGAGAAACGTAAAAAATCGGCAGCCCCTGGTGCGGTTTAAGCTGTGTTTTGGGTGTGCCGTGATGGTGCCCCTCCCCCTATACCCATGGTATTTCTAGAGCGTAGTTATGTACGCGAAGTACTGGCGTCGCCTTTTTGCGAGGGTTGGGGTTGGGGCCGCGTTGCTACGCCTGCTCGGAACGTGCCGGGCGGTCTTGTTGTAGGTTTCTCCGGGCGCGCTTGACGGTGTCTGGACGTTTAATGGCAGGACTAGAGAACTGCCTGGAGAGGCTGCTTTGTACTTCCGCTGCAAGGGCCGCCATGTGCTCCTCCGTTCGGAGGGAGCGTTCGGTGTTTCCATTGACCGTAATTACTCCATGAGGGCCTAGCATCTTGAGCTTAAGGTATGCGTAGTGCGGTACCGCATTGAATTTGGCAAATGCGGTTCGTCCGAGTAGTGCATGATAGCCACTACGGAATGGGACTATGTCAAAGATCAATTCCTCGCTTCGGAAATTATCCGGGGATCCGAAGACCACTTCAAGTGTGACTGAGCCTGTACAGTTGGCCTCTACACCTGGTATTACGCCTTTAAAGGTCGTTTTGGTGGGCTTAATCCTCGAGGGATCGATGCCCATTTTTCGCACTGTATCTTGGTAAAGCAGGTTCAGGCTGCTGCCGCCGTCCATGAGGACTCTAGTGAGATGAAATCCGTCAATAATTGGGTCTAGAACCAATGCGGCAAATCCGCCATGACGGATGCTAGTGGGATGGTCTCTTCGATCAAAGGTGATCGGGCAGGAGGACCATGGGTTGAACTTTGGGGCGACTGGCTCTACCGCGTATACGTCCCTTAACGCGCGCTTCCGCTGCCTTTTGGGGACGTGGGTGGCGTATATCATGTTCACCGTCCGCACTTGTGGGGGAAAACCCTTCTGTCCATTGTTGTTCAGCGGCCGGGGCTCCTCATCGTCATCGCTACGCAGCCCCTTGTCTTCATTGTCGGCGCTTAACTTGCCTGCTAGCTTGAACACCCAACAATCCCTGTTGGTGTGATTGGCCGACTTTTCGGGGGTGCCATGTATTTGGCATAAGCGGTCGAGTATTTGGTCCAAGCTGGACAGGCCCCTAGGATTCCTTTTGAATGGATTTTTCCGCTGACCGGATTTAGAGCCTCTGAATCCGGCATGAACTGTCGTATCCTCAGCATTGTCGCCGTTAAGGCGGCGCTTCTGCTTGTTGCGACGCGACCTGCCACTAATGTCCCTGGTGTCCGAACTACCAGGGTTCTTGGTCATATTGTTGCTACGAGCAAGCCAGCTGTCTTCTCCCGCGCAAAAGCGGGTCATGAGTGTCATGAGTGCTGCCATAGATTTCGGCTTTTCTTGTCCGAGGTGCCGGGCCAGCCACTCGTCGCGGATATTGTGCTTGAAGGCTGCTAGGGCCTCGGCGTCCGGACAGTCGACTATTTGATTTTTCTTTGTTAGGAACCGTGTCCAGAATTGCCTGGCCGATTCCTCTGGCTGCTGAATTACGTGACTTAGGTCATCGGCGTCTGGGGGTCGCACATAAGTGCCCTGGAAATTGTCGAGGAATGCGGCTTCCAGGTCCTCCCAACAACTGATTGATCCTGTTGGCAAGCTGTTGAGCCAATGCCGAGCTGGTCCTTTAAGCTTGAGTGGGAGGTATTTGATGGCGTGAAAATCGTCGCCGCGGGCCATGTGGATATGAAGGAGATAATCCTCGATTCATACCGCAGGGTCTGTTGTGCCATCATATGATTCGATGTTTACGGGTTTGAAACCCTCGGGGATTTGATGATCCATTATTTCGTCTGTAAAGCACAGTGGGTGTGCAACGTCTCTGTACTGGGTGATATCATGACGTAGCTCCAATGAGCTTTGTCTACTGTGTTCGGCCCTGCCGAATTTGTGGCCGGCGTGACGGTTACCGTCTCGAGCCGTGGGGTGCCCACGCGATCCGTGGATCGATCGTGTTTGCCTTGCCTTGTCCTCCAACATGTCTTGTAAGTCCGGCGCATATTCTCGTGCCTTGGTACGGGGTGCGGCTTGAGTGGAGGGCCGGGAGGCCTCTCTATTGCGGCCACGAGGTGGCCGTTCGGCCGCATCAAGTGCTTCCTCCTCTAATCGGGGTAGCAACTTGCGCTTTGGGTAACTCTTGGAGGGGCGTTCGAGTTTGTGCTCTTTGGCCGCAAGGACTTCAGTCCATCTGTCAACCAGCAAATCTAGATCAGCTCTGAGCTGTTTCTGTTTTTTCTTGAGGCTTCTTGCCATGGCCATAAGCCTGTGTTGGAAACGCTTTTGCTCAACGGGATCCTCTGGCACAACGAATTCATCGTCGTCGAGGCTTGCCTCGTCTGCGGAGGGAGGCATATAATTATCGTCCTCGACCTCTCTGTCTGCCGCTCTCTCATGAGGGCTGGTTTCTCCATCCTCCTATGCTAAACCTTGCTGGAGGGGGTTTTCTTTGGTGCTCTTCAGAGTATTATTATCTCCCATGCTGGAATCACCATTTTTGTGTTGGCGGGATTTTGAGCGGCGCCGCTGACGACGGCGCTTTTGCTGTGTCTTCGATGGGTCATCCTCCGCTGTTCCATCGCCATCTCCCTCTTTTGGGGTGTCCACCATGTATATGTCATATGACGAGGTGGCTTTCCAGGGCCTAGTAGGCGCTGGTTCTTCATCATCTCCTTCATCGGTGTCCATACCGTCGATGTCTTCGGAGTCGAAGTCGAGCATGTCAGTTAAGTCGTCGACAGTGGCTACAAAGTGGGTGGTGGGTGGGTTTTGAATTTCTTCATCGTCCGTACCCCAACCTTGCTGACCGTAGTCCGGCCAGGGCTCTCCTGATAAAGAGAGAGACTTCAGTGACTTCAGGATATCGCCGAAAGGCGAGTGCTGAAAGACGTCCGCGGCCGTGAACTCCATGATCGGCACCCAATCGGATTCGATCGGCAGGGGCGCGGAGGGTTTGAAGTTCGGAGAAGAATCCGGCTCCATGGAGTCACGAGTCTTGTAGAGTACGGGGCTGGTGTTTGGCTCAACCGCCGTTGGGATCACAGCCCCCGAGGTGGCGTCCAACCGCCCATCCTCGATCGGCGCGGTTGGCTCTGAACTAAGGGTCGGAGCCGATGCGGGTGCGGCCTCCGGGCACTGTTCGGTGGCAGAGCTAGATCGTGCTCGTCGTGACAGTGTGGCGCGCTCGGCAGTGGTTCGAATCCGTCGAAGATCAAGTCTCCGCGGATGTCAGCCATGTAGTTTAAACTTCGGATTCTGACCTGACGCCCAGGGGCGTAGCTTTCGATCTGCTCTAGATGGCCAAGCGAATTGGCCCGCAGTACGAAGCCGCCAAAGACAAAGATCTGTCCGGGTAGGAAGGTCTCACCCTGGACTGCATCGCTATTGGTGATCGTAGAAGCCATCGGGCCTGACGGCGACGGCACAGAGGAACTCTCTATGAAAGCACCAATGTCGGTGTCAAAACCGGCGGATCTCGGGTAGGGGGTCCCGAACTGTGCGTCTAGGCCGGATGGTAACAGGAGGCAAGGGACACGAAGTTTTACCCAGGTTCGGGCCCTCTCGATGGAGGTAAAACCCTACGTCCTGCTTGATTAATATTGATGATATGGGTAGTACAAGAATAGATCTACCACGAGATCAGAGAGGCTAAACCCTAGAAGCTAGCCTATGGTATGATTGTTGATGTGTATGTTGTCCTACGGACTAAAACCCTCTGGTTTATATAGACACCGGAGAGGGTTAGGGTTACATAGAGTCGGTTACAATGGTAGGAGATCTGAACATCCGTATCGCCAAGCTTGCCTTCCACGCGAAGGAAAGTCCCCTCCGGACACGGGACGGAGTCTTCAATCTTGTATCTTCATAGTCCAGGAGTCCGGCTGAAGGTATAGTCCGGCTATCCGAACACCCCCTAATCCAGGACTCCCTCAGGGTCCAAGAAGGGAAGGACTCTCCTTCCGGACAGTTCCACCGCCGCCGACGAAGGCGAAGACGAGTGGTTGCCCAGGGCCAAGCCCCCGGGGAGATCGTAATTATTCGGATACTAGAGTAACTCATGGAATTCCTTTGTCGCACTGTTTTCCCTAATCGCCGAACATAATTATGCAGGCCGCCACGAGCCAATATCGAGGTATCATCGGACGGCTCCTTGGGCTTGTCGGACATGGATAGCGATCCAGTCCCAACCGCCACCTCCCCTCATCCTGCCGACGACTTCGAGGTGTTGTCTCAAGAGGCACCGGATCGAGGGGAGACAGTCCCGGAGGCGTCTCAAGGCGACCTTCCAGACTCCGGGAGCCGAGGGGACGGGGCCCCTAAGAGCTCCGAGTTCGGCCCTCAGCCGAACACCGCGCCGGACCCTCCAGCGGTTCCAGGCTCGGGCAGGCGGCCTCCTTCTAAGAGGGGCAGGACGCCTGTGCCGGTGACCTCTGTCCATCCAGAGGCACCGGACAGTCTGCTGGAAGCGCTTCGCAGCGCTTCCATCGACAAGGAGCACCGCACTATCATGAGTGCGGTCATCCAGAAGGTTCAGTCCACCAAGAGTGGATTGACTGAAGCCTGTGCCAGCCTTCTAATAGGTTTCGAGGTAAGTGTTTTAGAATGTAGTAGAAATATTACCGCATAGACAGTAGCCCCTGATGCTTTGTTCGGTGTTCACAAAGAAAAGCCGAACAGAGGATCAAATAATATCGCAGGAGTCTAATATAAGTATGTCAATATGCGTATGCAGGCCTCGCTGCTGGCGTCCGCCGCACTGACTGTGGAGGTCGCCGTACTGAAGCAGGACCTCAAGGGGTCCAGGAAAGAGCTCGGCCTTGCCAAGAGGCAGCTCGAGGAGAACAAGGGTAAGTAATACCCTGTCTATAGATATGTATATATAAAAGAGGATGCGATTGCAAAATGACAGGATCATCGTATGTTTGCCAGGGGCCATGACCGAGGTGGCAACCCTGAAGCAAGCGCTAACCAAGGCCGAAGATAAAGCGGCCAAGGAGCGCACCGAGCGAGAGAAGCACGAGGCTCGGGTGGGCGAGGTGCAGCAAGAGCTCCAGGCTCTCGTGACGAAGCACGAGGCGTTGGAGCTTGACTCGAAGACGCGAGAGTCTGAGCTTGCCGCGGCCCTTGAGAGCGCAAAGAGTGCCAAGGCCGAGGCCTAGAAGGCCCTCCAGGAGATCGACGCAATGAAAAAGATAGCGGCGGGTAAGGAATTCTATATGCAGAGCAAGCATCTAAAAGTAAATTACCGATAATTACCTGAATTCAGAGCTCTCCAGCAGCATTCGCAGATTTGCCCCGCAGCGTGTCGGATGCCGCGCAGTTTTACCAGGCCGAGGAGGGAAGCTCAACGGAGAAGCTGTTCTGGTCTCAGTATAGTGGGACCAAACACCCAATGCCTCTGAGCGACCAGCTAAAGCAGCTGGTCGAGATGCACAAGGCAGCCGAACAGGCCATGAAGGGCCTTATAGTCCGGCTGTGGCCTGGCGACGTCCTTCTAAACAGCTACTTCACCCTGGTGAGGTGGCTTGTGGATGCCTGCCCATGGCTGGAGGTCATCAAGCGGTCCGTCTGCATCGAAGGTGCACGCTGGGCTTTTGCCCGTGTGAAGGTGAAGTGGGCCAAGCTAGACACTGTGAAGCTGATCAAGGAAGGGCCGCCGCGGGGCAAGGAGCATCGTACCCTCGAAATTTATTATGAGGGTGTCCTGAAGGGTGCCCGTCTTGTAGCGGACGAATGTTCCAAGGATATAATATTTGAGTAAACTTGCTCGTGTGATGCTGTATGATGAAAACTTGTTTCATATGCGCTATGCAACGCTTGTGTGAATTTAAAATATTACCTTATGTTTGGCCGTTTATCCAATCTGAGAGATGGCTAGTCCTCGGCTTCTGCCCCCATGCCACGAGTGTTGGGGTGTTCGGGATAAACCTGAGCACTCTTGTTCCCATATTTGGGTCCTTCGAGGGAGGTGCTCAGCACAACGAACAAGGCAACCGGACTAATAATGGTTTATCACTCTCACTTAGCCATAGAATTCTATAATTTTAAATTTCAGCGAAGCCCCTGGTATTTGGAAGGCCGAATTCGGGGCGCGATACACGCCTATAAGCCGGACAGGGCTGGCCCCTTGCCCTAAGCGGCATAAGTCTTTAGGGACTCGAAAAACCTCGCCGAACAGCGACCAGTCTCTCGCCTTATCATGACAGTCGGTTTTAGCTTTCTCTACTGAGGTGCTCAGCCCGGCAGAACCAGGGCACAATCGCAGTAGTTCTCCTAGTGCTACCTTAGCCGATAGAGTGGAACGTAAGGTACCAAAACATAGGAGCCGGGCAAACCCAACATTTGACCAAAGACATGATTCGTAGATGATGCATATAGTGCTATAAGTTCGTGGTGCCGCACTTGTGAAAGTGTTCGGACTTTTCACACCATATTGTGGGGTACGCAAGCCCCTGGTGTATTGGCCGTACCAAAGTGTACGGTTGCAAGGCGTCGTTAATGAACACACACATATATATATAACAGGAATGCAATAATAGTCGTAATGTCATGCATTAAAAAAATTGCATTAAAGCAGAGTGATATAGATAGTGCGATAAGCAAAGACTAGGAGTATGTCCCTTCCAAGGGCAAGCTGAGGAATGATATTAAATCGAATATTTCACTCGTTACTGTAATCAACCTGGGAATTCCGTGGTAAAACGTAGTTGTCTGCCTCCTTGGTTTCTGCATCATGTGTTCGGCAATAGTGCTGCCGGACAGTGTTTCCAGAGATTAAGGTCCTGAAAAAAAGAGAAAAATAACCAAACGGGAAGCCCCTAGTGCGGTTTAAGCCGCGTCTTGGGGCGTGCCGCAGTTGTGCCCCCCTCCCCACCTGTGCCCATGGTATTTTTAATGCGTAATTATGTATGCGCGGCACGAGTTTTGCCGTTGGGCTGGGATTGGGGTGGCCGCCGTATTGCTACGCGAGCTCAGATTGCGCCAGGCGGTCTATTTGCCGATTGCCCTGAGCGCGCTTGAAGGTGTCCGAGCTTTGAAGCGCCAAACTGGTTGATTGCCTTGAGAGGCTACTTTGCGCTTCTGCTGCGAGGGCCGCGGTGTGCTCCTCTGTTCGGAGAGAGCGCTCTGTGTTTCCATTGACTGTAATAACTCCGCGAGGTCCTGGCATCTTAATCTAGCGAATGCGGTTCGCCCGAGCAGCGCGTGATAACCACTGCGGAACGGGACTATATCGAAGATTAACTCTTCGCATCGGAAATTACCGGGGATCCAAAGACCACTTCCAGTGTAACTGAGCCTTTGCAATGGGTCTCCACACTTGGAATGACGCCCTTAAAGGTCGTTTTTGTGGGTTTGATCCTTGAGGGGTCTATACCCATTTTGCGCACTGTGTCCTGATAAAGCAGGTTCAGGCTGCTCCCGCCATCCATAAGGACTCGAGTGAGGTGAAATCCATCAATGATTGGGTCTAGGACCAGTGCGGCGAATCTGCCATGACGGATACTAGTGGGGTGGTCCCTGCGATCGAAGGTGATCGGGCAGGAGGACCAAGGGTTGAACTTTGGGGCGACTGGCTCCAACGCATATACGTCCCTGAGCGCACGCTTCCGCTCCCTCTTGGGGATGTGGGTTGCGTATATCATGTTCAGCGTCCGCACTTGCGGGGGAAACCTCTTCTGTCCTCCAGTGTGCGGCTACCGGGGCTCCTCCTCGTCATCGCTATGCGGCCCCTTGTCCTTATTTTTGGCAATTAACTTGCCGGCCTGCTTGAACACCCAACAATCCCTGTTGGTGTGATTGGCTGGCTTGTCTGGGGTGCCGTGTATTTGACACGAGCGATCGAGTATACGGTCCAAGCTGGACGAACCCGGCGTACTTTGTTTGAATGGCTTTTTCCGCTGACCGGGTTTAGAGCCTTTGAATCCGGCATTGACTGTCGTATCCTCAGTATTTTCGCTGTTAACGCGGCACTTATGTTTGTTGCGACGCGACCTGCTATTGCCGTCCTTGGTATCTGAGGTACCATGGTTCTTTGATATGTTATTACTGCGAGCCAGCCAGCTGTCTTCTCCCGCGCAAAAGAGGGTCATGAGCGTCATGAGAACTGCCATAGATTTCGGCTTTTCCTGACCAAGGTGCCGGGCTAGCCACTCGTCTCGGATGTTGTGTTTGAAAGCCGCTAAGGCCTCCGCATCCGGACAGTCGACAATTTGATTTTTCTTTGTAAGGAATCGAGTCCAGAATTGCCTAGCCGACTCTTCTAGCTGATGAATTATGTGGCTCAAGTCATCGGCGTCTGGTGGTCGCACATAAGTGCCCTAAAAGTTGTCGAGGAATGCGGCTTCTAGATTTTCCCAACAGCTAATGGAGTCCGCTGGCAAGCTGTTAAGCCAATGCCGCGCTGATCCTTTGAGCTTTAGTGGGAGGTATTTGATGGCGTGTAAGTCATCACCGCGGGCCATGTGCATGTGGAGGAGGAAATCCTCAATCCATACTACGGGATCTGTTGTGCCGTCGTATGATTCAATATTTACAGGTTTGAAACCTTCTGGGAATTGATGTTCCATTACTACGTCTGTGAAGCATAAGGGGTGTGCGGCGCCTCTGTATTGGGCTATATCGCGACACAACTCGAATGCGTCTTGCCCGCTGTGTTCGGACCGGCCGGATTCGCTTTTACTGTATCCGGCATGACGTTTATCGTCTCGCAGAGTGGTGCGCCGTCGTGATCCGTAGATCGATCTTGCATGCGTTGCTTTGTCCTCCAATATGTCTCGCAGGTCTGGCGTATCTCCCCATGCCTTTTTATTTGAATGTCATCGGGGTGGAGGCTGAGCTTTTCGCTGGAATGCCTCTCTATCGCGGCCACGAGGTGGCCGATCAGCCGTATCATACGCTTCTTCCTCCAGTCGGGGTAGTAACCTGTACTTTGGGTAATTCTTGGAGGGGCGCTCGAGTTTATATTCCTCGGCCGTGAGGACTTCAGTCCATCTGTCAGCTAGCAGATTTTGATCAGCTTGAAGTTGCTGCTGCTTTTTCTTCAGGCTATTTGTCGTGGCCATAAGCCGGCGCTTGAACCGCTCTTGTTCGACGGGATCCTCTGGTACGGCGAATTCACCGTCGCCGAGGCTTGCCTCATCTTTAGAGGGGGCATGTAATTGTCATTCTCCTCCTTTCCGTCTGCCGCTCTCTCAGGAGAGCTGGCTCCTTCATCCTCCTGCTCTAAATCTTGCTGGAGGGGATTGTTGTTGTCTTCGGCACTATCCGTAGTGTTATTATCTCCTGTGCCGGTATCACCACTTTTTCTTTGGCGACACTTAGAGCGGCGCCGCTGACGTTGGCGCTTGGGTTGCTTCTTGGAGGGGTCATCCTCCGCTATCTCGTCGCCATTGCCTTCGTTGGGTGTATCCACCATGTATATGTCATATGACGAGGTGGCTTTCCAGTGCCTTATAGACGCTCGTTCATGTTCGTCTCCTACATCATCGTCCATACCATCGATGTCTTCGGAGTCGAAGTCGAGCATGTCGGTTAAATCATAGAAAGTGGCTACGATGTGGGTGGTGGGTGGGTGTCGAATTTCTTCGTCGTCCGCATCCCAATCCTATTGGCCATAGTCCGGCCAGGGCTCTCCTAAAGAGAGAGACCTTAGTGAATTCAGAATGTCGCCGAAGGGCGAGTGCTGAAAGATATCCACGGCGGTGAATTCCATGATCGGCGCCCAATCGTATTCAATTGGCAGGGGCGCGGATGGTTCGGAGTCCGGAAAAGAGTCCGGCACCTTGGAATCACGGGCTTCGCATAGGGTTAGGCTGGTGTTCGGCTCGATCGCCGTTGAGACTGCAGCCCCTGAGGCGGTGTCTAACCACCCGTCCTCGATTGGCGCAGTTGGCTCCGAGCTAAGGGTCGGAGCTGATGCGGGCGCGGCCTCTGGGGTACTGTTCGGCGGCAGAGCTAGGTCATACCCATTGTGATAGTGCGGCGCGCCCGACTGTGGCTCGAATCCATCGAAGATCAAGTCTCCGCGGATGTCGGCCGTGTAGTTCAAACTTCCAAATCTGACCTGACGGCCAGGGGCGTAGCTTTCAATCTGCTCTAGATGGCCAAGCGAATTAGCCCGCAATGCAAAGCCGCCGAATACGAAGATCTGTCCACGGAGAAAAGTCTCACCCTGGACCGCATCGCTATCTATGATAGTAGGAGCCATCAAGCCTAACGGCGACGACACAGAGGAACTCTCAATGAAAGCACCAATGACGGTGTCAAAACCGGCGGATCTCGGGTAGGGGGTCCAGAACTGTGCGTCTAGGCCGGATGGTAACAGGAGGCAGGGGACACAATGTTTTACCCAGGTTCGGGCCCTCTTGATGGAGGTAAAACCCTACGTCCTGCTTGATTAATATTGATGATATGGGTAGTACAAGAGTAGATCTACCACGAGATCAGAGAGGCTAAACCCTAGAAGCTAGCCTATGGTATGATTGTATGTTGTGATTGTTGTCCTACGGACTAAAACCCTTTGGTTTATATAGACACCGGAGAGGGTTAGGGTTACACAAGGTCGGTTACAAAGGAGGAGATATCCATACCCATATTGCCTAGCTTGCCTTCCACGCCAAGTAGAGTCCCATCCGGACACGAGACGAAGTCTTCAATCTTGTATCTTCATAATCTAACAGTCCGTCCAATGGAGATAGTCCGGCTGTCCGGAGATCCCCTAATCCAGGACTCCCTCAGTAGCCCAATCCTTTTTAGGCAAAGGACAGACCAAAACGGTCTCTAATGATAATCAAAGCGTTCTTGAGGGTACACGGGAATTTCGTCTAGTCACTTCATCATGTTGGTTTGATTTGTGTTCGCTACTTTGATAATTTGTTATGTGGGTGGATCAGTGCTTAGGTGTTGTTATTACTTGAACTAACCTCCTACTTATGATTAACCCCCTCACAAGAATCCACAACTACGAGAAAAGTATTAATAATAAATTCTAACCATAGCATTAAACTTGTGGATCAAAATCAACCCCTTATGGAATAACGCATAAACTACGGTTTAAGCTTCTGTCACTCTCGCAACCTATCATCTAATAACTACTCCACAATGCATTCCCTTAGGCCCAAGCATGGTGAAGTGTCATGTTGTCAACGTTCACATGACACCACTAAGGGAATCAAAACATACATACCATCAAAATATCGAACACATATAAAATTCACATGATTACTTGCAACAAGATTTCTCCCATGACCTCAATAATAAAAGTAACTACTCCCAAATGATAATCATGCTCAAGATCAGAGGGGTATTAAATAGCATAATGGATCTGAACATATAATCCTCCACCAAATAAACCATATAGTAATCAACTACAAGATGTAGTCAACATTAAAAGTCACCCATAAGTACCAATCTATAGTTCCGGTACAAAGATTGAACACAAGAGATGAACTAGGGTTTGAGAGGAGATGGTGATGTTGAAGATGTTGATGGAGATTGCCCTCCCCAAGATGGGAGAGTTGTTGGTGATGATGATGATGATGATTTCCCCCTCCGGGAGGGAAGTTCCCCTAGCGGAATTGCTCCGCCGGAGGGCAAAAGTGCTCCGGCTCAAGTTCCGCCTCGAGACGGTTCCGCTTCATCCCGAAAGTCCTCCCCTTATTTTTTTTCTAGGTCAAAATGACTTATATACCAAAAGAGGGGCATCTAAGGTGGGTCAAGGAGGGCCCAACCCACCAGAGCGCGCCTGGGCCACCTGGCACGCCCAGGTGGGTTATGCCCAACTGGTGGCCCCCCTCTAGTACTTATTGGCTCCAATATTTCTTATATATTCCATAAAAATTCCCCATAAAGTTTCAGCTCATTTGCAGTTGTTCAAAATAGGTAGCCTGACGTAGCTTTTTCAGGTCCAGAATTCTAGCTGCCGGTATTCTCCCTTGTTGTGTGTACCTTGCATATTATTAGAGAAAAGGCATTAGAAATACTCCAAAAAGCATTATTATACATATAAAATATAGATAACAGTAGGTAAACATGATGCAAAATGGATGTATCAACTACCCCAAGCTTAGACCTCGCTTGTCCTCAAGCGAAAACTGAAATCAATAAACATGTCCTCATGCTTAGAGAGAGAGGTGTTGATAAAAACAAAATACGGACATAGAAGCATCATGTAAGTTATTATAACATCAACAAACTTTAACATAGAACTTCTATCATAGAACTTTTATCATATACTTCTCATGAATAAGTAACAATTCATCACAACATCGAAGTATAAAGCATAAACTCTATTGAAAACCAACAAATTATGTTCTCAGTCAACTTTGCAATTACAATTCATCATCTTTTCAGGAAGGGCCACGTATCGGCGCCTTTAGGCAAGTCCACGTACTCAACCATCGTATAGTGTTCTATGATTGCTAACACTCACCGCATACACATGAGCAGAACATTTCAACCGGACACATAGAAAGGTAGGGGCTTATAGTTTCGCCTCCCAACGTATTCACGTCAAGGGTGATGTCAACAATAATAAGTCATGCCACCCATATCCAACTATATATATGTGCCTAGATCTTTCCTCACCACATGATGCTTGCCAAAAGATAAAATAAAAAGGCATAAGAGAAAAACTTTGACTCTTGCATGAAAGTAAATACATAAAAGTAAAAGATAGGCCCTTCGCAGAGGGAAGTAGAGGTTGCGATGCACTTTTTGTTTGTATGCTCAATCTCTTAGTGCAAAAGAACGTCATGTTGTATCGCCCCTTATGATAGCAACCTTTATTATGCAGTCTATCGCTTTTATTCTTTGCCATCACAAGTTCGTAAAACGCTCATTTTTCTTTTACACTAAATGATCTAACACTTTTAGAAGCAATTTTTATTGCCTTATTGCACTGATGACAACTTACTTGAAGGATCTTACTCAATCCATAGGTAGGTATGATGGACTCTCAAAATAAGATTGTTTAAGGGTTTTTGGATGCCCAAGTAGTATCTCTACCTAGTGCGGCATTTTTGGCTAGCAAAGATAGGGGCAAGCACCACATGTTAAAGTATCTATGACAATATAACTTCTATGTGAATATGAATAAACATAAATCATTACATTGTCTTCCTTGTCCAACGTCAAAAATTTTGGCATATAATAATTTGATGGGGGCTCACAATCACAAAAGATGTCCAAGATAGTGTACTTGCATGTGAATCTTCTCTTTCCTTATTAATTATTTCATGAATTGCATCATTGACCAATGATATGTTTGTAAATCTCCAATAAAATTTTATACTTATACTCTTCCTTGTGTGATGTCATTACTTACAATAAGATTAGCATATGATCTTTTTCATTTATTTTCTTTCTTTTTATTGAAACATGAAAGTAAAGGAAACAAACTCAAACTAAACTTTATTATATATCTCGCATACGATTACAAGGATAGATCACTAAGCAAACTCCCAAAAAGAAAGGATCGAACTAAACTTTTATTCATCTAAAGCAAAAGATAACTATGTATTGAACCAAGATAAGTATAGGCAAAAGATAGTGGAGGTGATACGATACCGGGGCACCTCCCCCAAGCTTAGCACAAGCCAAGGGGAGTGCCCATACCCGATACTCAAGTTTCTTTTGGTGATGAAGAAGGAGGTGGCGGTGATGAAGTAGCGATCTTATCCTCGGGTTTCCATGGCAGACGCTCACCGTCATAAGAGGAGGAGTGAGTCTCATGGGTCCTGCAACTGTCAGCCAAACTCATACCTTTAAACCTGGCCTCATATTCAAAGACTTGGTTTTGGAGATCATAGATCTGGCTTTGGAGGAAGTTGATTTGGTCATTGAAGGTGAAGACGATGTCCTTCATGGACTTGCCATCCACCTTGAGATCACGGGTGTAGTCCGCGATCATGAGGTGATTGGCATTCAGTCCATGTTCCACCATTCCCTTGCATCAGAAGACCTCCTGCTCCATAGATTCAATCCTGGCCTCCATGGTTCCCGTCCCTTTGGGACATTGCACATCACGGATGTGAAGCCCCCCTCATGCATCTGGATAGTCTGAGGGTGCTGCATCACCTCCTGCAAATATGGGTTGATGACGTTCTCGAAGAACTTGTCCTTGGAGGAGCGTGAAGCGTCCATGGTAGATGGGATCTGTCAGAAAACAGCAAGGACAAGAAAACATGATATTTCTCTGCGATACAGTGATCAATAGGTTCGGGGGGTATATAAAGATTTTTTATCTTGGGAAACAAGCAAACAGAAGAAAAACATGGTCCAAAAGGTACCCGAGGTGGGCACAACCCACCTGGGCGAGCCTGGCAAGCCAGGTGCGCCCTGGTGTCTTGTGCCCACCAGGGTCACCTTCTTGGTAGTTTCTTTTTTTCCTAATTTTTTATATATTCCAAAACTGACAAAAATTATTTTTGCGGATTTTTTGGAGTCCATTTACTTACCGTATCACGTACCTCCTCTTTTTCACCATTCTAGAGTGTTTCGGAAGGTTTCCTTTATGTGTTCTTCCAGTGCCATAGTTTGGATAATATTGCTTTCAACATTAATGGGTGTACCTGAGATATAATGGTTTATTCTTTGCCCAATGACGACCTTTGGGTTAGTACCTTCAGCATTATTTATTTTGAGGGCTCCCGGTCAATAAACCTACTCGATAACATAGGGTCCTTGAGGGAGTCCTGGACTAAGGGGTCCTCGGGCGTCCGACCTGTTATCCATGGGCCGGACTGATGGGTTGTGAAGACATAAAGGCCGAAGACTGTACCCGTGTCCGGATTGGACTCTCCTTGGCATGGAAGGCAAGCTTGGTGACCGAAGATGAAGATCCCATCTTATGTAACCGACTCTATGTAAACCCTAGATCCCCCCGGTGTCTATATAAACCGGAGGGGTTAGTCTGGAAAAGATATATTCATTACCATAGTCATAGAGGCTAGGCTTCTAGGGTTTAGCCATTACGATCTCGTGGTAGATCAACTCTTGTAACACTCAAATTCATCAAGATCAATCAAGCAGGACGTAGGGTATTACCTCCATAGAGAGGGCCCGAACCTGGGTAAACATCGTGTCCCCCGTCTCCTATTACCATCGATCCAAGACACACAGTTCGGCACCCTGAATTTAGCATTATATGCATTGGCTCCAAATCATGTCTTTGGTCAATAGTTGGGTTGCCCGGCTCCTGTGCTTTCTACCCTATGTTCCGCTAAATCGGCTAGGGTAGTAAAGGGAGAACTACTACGATTGTGCCCTGGCCTTGACCAGATGAGCACCTCATTAGAGAAAGCCGAAAACTGACTGTCATGGTACGGCGAGAGCCGGTCAGCTGTTCGAGGGTTACAAATCGTTGGAGATTTTTTCTGCATTATGCGAAAGATCGGCATTTCCCAATCACATGCTGACAGCACCCTGGCTTGAACCAGGGGCTGCGCCCATGCTTTATTATAAAACTCCTATGGCTAAGTGAGGACATTTAAGCCGTATAGTCTGATTGCCTTGTTCGTTGTGCTAAACAACTCCTTCAGGGACCATATAATTGGATCAAGATTGTTTAGATTCCATCCTGAACACCTCCGTACTACCTACGTGAGGGCAGAAGCCGACGACTGGCCAACCCTCAGATTACATACAACACGGCGGCACAGGTGGAAACAATTAAATCATAACAAAATTACATCAGAAAAAAACTTTGTTTTTTTATAATACAAGGCAAAGGCAACATGAATACATTTATTCAAATACAACGTCCTGCAAACATTGTGTTGCCGCAAGGCGAGACCCCTCCAGGACATCCGCAAAATACCGTTCGGGTGTGCGGTGCTCCTTGCCCTCCGGTGGCCCTCTGGTCACCTCGACGGCGTCCATCTTCGCCCACCACATCTTGCAACGGGCGAAGGCCATGCGTGCACCTTCAATACAGGCAGAGCGCTTGATGACGTCCAGCCGAGGACAAGCGTTCACCATCCGCCTCAAGAATCTGAAGTAGCTGCTTGGCATAGCTTCAGCTGGCCATAGCCAGATTATCAAATCTTTCATGGCTAGTTCGGCCACCCTATGCAGCTCCACCAGCTGTTTCAGCTGATCGGTGAAGGACACGGGATGCTCTGGCGCCGCATACTGCGATCAGAATAGCTTCTCCATAGAACCCCCTCCTTCGGCTTGATAGAACTTCGCAGCGTCTGATACACTGCATGGTAAATCCGCAAAAGCTCATGGGGAACTCCGAACCCGGGTTAGTAAAAGGTACTACTTCTCCGCATACTTGCTTTGCATCTTTAATGCCTTACCCGCCGTGATCTTCTTGACCTCCTAGATCTCCTGGAGGGCGGCCTGGGCCTCATTCCGTCCGGTCTCCGCGCGCTGACGAATCTTGGCGAGTTCGGCCCCTCGAACCGACGCATCATGCTCCAAGGCCTCGCGTTTTTTCACCGCATCCTGGAGCTCCTGATGGACTTCTTTGACCCGGGCCTTGGACTTCTTACGGGCGGCTTGCTGCTAGACAACCTTCTCCTCGGCCTCGCCCACGGCCTTCCTCAGGGCCTCGACCTCGGTCGCGGCTCCTGCACATATTACGACACCACGGTCAATATACAGCGCCTACTCCTTCCGAACACACAGCAAGTCGTCACTCACCTTGCTTCTCCTGGAGCCGAACCCTAACCTCGCCGAGCTCGTTCTCGGTCTGCTCCAGCCTCTGCCTCAGCTCAAAGACTTCGGCAGCATGCGAGGTTGCGGCCAACAGCGACGCCTGCTTAATTATCCATCCATATTACGTTAGTCTCCTATAACAAAAGATTGATCCTTTGTGCGGTTCTTCTTGCCGAACACCGTACAGTGTCTCAGGGGCTACTGTATACACGGGGTTTTTCTCTTTCTTACCTCGAAACCTGTCAACAGGCTGCTGCAGGCTTCATTCAGTCCACTCTTGGTGGACTGAATCTTGTCGATCACCGCACCCATAAGGACACGGTGCTCGTCCACGACGGAGGCACCTCGAAGCGCCTCCATCAGGTTATCCGGCGCCCCTGGATGGACAGGGGCCACCGGTGGAAGCGGCGCATCCCCCTCCTTCAAAGGGGGATGCTCGCCCGACTCTGGAGCCATATGGGCCTCCGGAATCGTATTCGGCTAAGGGCCGAACTGGATGCGGCCCTCTTCGCCAGTCTCCATGGGGATCGGCTCCTCCATCTGTCCGGCAGTGGAGGTATCGCCTTGTGGCGCCTCCCGGACGGTGTCCTGGGCTCCTCCTCGGTTCGGAGCAGTCCTCCAGGATAACACTTTGGTGTCGTCCCTGGCCCCGGCGGAATGAGCAGGCGGTGGCGACATGCTCGCCATCTCCGACGGAGCCAACAAACCTCCAGATGAGGATCGCTGGATAAGGTCACGGGCCGGACTGCAATATTACAATTAACTATGTCAAGATAATGAAGAGAAAAGGCCGGATGCGCGCATGAGCGGGCCATGTCAGTTACGATGCAGCCTTGGGCTTAGTGCGGGGGCGTCATTCCGGACTGCTGTCAACGTCCCATGCGGTGTTGATCGCTGGGGCGCCCTTCCCCTTCTTAGGCGTTTCCGCCTCCGGATGCGCCAAAGCCGCCCTCTTCTTCTTCCTCTCCTCAGGGGCAGGATTGTTTTCCTCCTCCTCCTCCTGTTCCTCGCCATTGTCCTCAGGGACAGAGGAATGAGCTTCGTCGTCTTTGGACATCACGTCCGAAGTGCCCTTGCAACGGGGGCCACACTTGGCCCCCTTGGCCTTCTTCTCCAGCGCCTTATAAGGCGCCGGCACCAGCATCTTCGCTAGATGTGGCATGACCGGTTCTTCAAGCAGTGGAGCCGGACACTGGATCCACTTCGCCCTCTCCATCCAGTCCTGAAAAAGCAACAATAAATGCTCAGGCATCATCCTTGAAACAAACAAGTGGAGAATGTATCCAAAAAGACATACCTTGCTAGCGAGGTGTTTAGCGTTGTGCCCGTGATCTGAATCTGTGGCCGGCGGTTTCTTGTTGCCCTTAAACAGCAACTTCCATTCACCTTCATGAGTTGTCTCGAAGAGCCTCACCAGGGTCTGGTGCTTCTTCGGGTTGAACTCCCACAGAGGATGGCTTCGGCGCAGGCACGGAAGGGTCCGGCGAACTAGCATCACCTGGATCACATCAACAAGCTTGATGATCTTGGTTACCATGCTTTGAACGCGCGTCTGCAACGCTATCAGCTCGTCAGGGGAACCCCAGTCCGGACTCTTGTCGACCCAGGAGGTAAGTCGCATGGGAGCGCCGGAGCGGAATTCGACAGCTGCGGCCCAGGTGGTGATGCGAGGTTCTGTGATGTAGAACCACTGCTTCTGCCACACCTTTACCATGTCCACAAAAGTACCTTTGGGCCAGGAAACATTGGACAGCTTGCTCACCATGGCTCCTCCGCACTCCGCGTGCTGGCCATCCACCACCTTCGGCTTCACGTTAAAGACTTCGAGCCACAGCCCGAAGTGGGGTTGTATGCGGAGGAATGCCTCACACATGACGATAAACGCCGAGATGTTGAGGAAGGAATTCAGGGACAGATCATGGAAATCTATCCAGTAATAATACATCAGCCCGCGGACGAAAGGGTGGAGTGGAAACCCTAGCCCGCGAAAGAAATGGTGGAGGAACATTACCCTCTCGGTGGGCTTGAGTGTGGGGACGACCTGTCCCTTGGTCAGCAGGCGGTGAGTGATCTCCTTCGCCAAGTATCCGGCTGCCTCTAAGCTCTGTAATGTTATCCTCCTTGACGGAGGAGACCATCCACTTGGCTTGACCTCCGGATCCGGACATGGTTGCTTGAGTGGAAAGGAGATGAGAACTTGGGCGCTGGAGCTCGAGATTGGAAAGGTGGAGACAAAGAGAGGGCGTGAGAGAGGAAGAGGGAATCCTTATCCCCTTATAAAGGCAACAAATATAAAACGCCTCCTCACTCGCCTTAAGATTCGCCCATTCCCAAGGGGTGTATAAATGGCACGGTTGGGTTACCCATGTCCGCATTGATGAGAATCCCACGATAAGGGGACATGATCTCTGCTTTGAAAAGATGTGACAATGGCAACCGCGTCTCGGGACGTGGGGCGTCGAAACATGAAAGCGGTTTGGAATTGTGACCGGGCGGACATGATGTCATGTTGTAAAAAGTTGTCAGCAGATTAGACTCGTGTAAAAACATGTTGTCTCTGCGGTTATGTATGGTGTGTGCGTGTGTGACAGGTCCGGATACTATCACCGCATCCGAAGACTATCTTGAAGTTCGGATAGAAGGGAACCCCCCTTGAAATGCCGAAGACAATCTGCACGTCGGATTCCTCGTCATTGAACCCAGGTTCAGGGGCTACTGAGGGAGTCTTGGACTAAGGGGTCCTCAGGCGTCCGGCCTGTTATCCATGGGCCGGACTGATGGGCTGTGAAGACATAAAGGCCGAAGACTATACCCATGTCCGGACTGGACTCTCCTTGGCGTGGAAGGCAAGCTTGGCGACCGAAGATGAAGATCCCTTCTTATTTAACCGACTCTATGTAAATCCTAGACCCCCCCGGTGTCTATATAAACTGGAGGGGTTAGTCCGGAAAAGATATATTCATTACCATAGTCATACAGGCTAGGCTTCTAGGGTTTAGCCATTATGATCTCGTGGTAGATCAACTCTTGTAACACTCATATTCATCAAGATCAATCAATCAGGACGTAGGGTATTACCTCCATAGAGAGGGCCCGAACCTGGATAAACATCGTGTCCCCTGTCTCCTGTTACCATTGATCCTAGACGCACAGTTCGAGACCCCCTACCCGAGATCTGCCGGTTTTGACACCGACAGTCCTTCCCATTTGGAGAGGAGTTTTCCTGCAAAGAATCTGAAACGAGAGTTGTACAAAAGAACATATTCTCCAACTTTGAACTCATGCTTTTGGATTATTTTATCATGCCATCTTTTAACTTTTTCTTTAAATAACTCGGCATTTTCATAAGCTTGGGTTCTCCATTGATCTAGTGAGCTAATAGCAAATATCCTCTTTTCACCGGCAAGTTTGAAATCATAGTTGAGTTCTTTAATTTCCCAATATGCTTTATGTTCTAACTCAATAAGCAAATGACAAGCTTTTCCATAAACCATTTTATAAGGAGACATACCCATAGGATTTTTATATGTTGTTCAATAAGCCCAAAGTGCATCATCTAATTTCTTACACCAATTCTTCCAGGACCTATTGACAGTCTTTTGTAAATTAATTTTATTTCTCTATTGCTAAGTTCAACTTGACCACTAGACTGAGGATGATAAGGTGATGCAATTCTATGGTTAACATCAACATCATACTTAGCAAGCATTTTACGGAAAGCACCATGAATAAAGTGTGAACCACCATGAGTCATTAAATATCTAGGGACTCCAAATCTTGGGAAAATAACTTCCTTAAGCATTTTAATAGAGGTGTTATGATCAGCAATACTAGTTGGAATAGCTTCTACCCACTTAGTAACATAATCAACTGCAACCAAAATATGTGTATACCCATTGGAGGAAGTAAAAGGCCCCATGTAATCAGAACCCCAAACGTCGAATGGCTCAACAGCAAGAGAATAATTCATAGGAATTTCCTGACACTTACCAATATTATCAATTCTTTGACATTCATCACAAGACAAAACAAACTTACGGGCATACTTGAAGAGAGTAGGCCAATAGAATCCGGATTGCAATACCTTGTGAGCAGTTCTGTCTCTGGCATGATGCCCTCCATAAGCTTCGGAGTGACATTTCCGTAGGATTTGTCCCTGTTCATCCTCAGGTACACAATGTCTAATAATACCATCTAGTCCTTCTTTGTAAAGATGTGGGTCATCCCAAAAGTAATGTCTTAGTTTTTTTTCTTTTGTTGGTATGTGTCAGATGTGGGGTTCCGGCAAACCCCTAAGGTTCAAACACTAGGGTGCGTGCGAAGTCTTTTCCTCCCACCGATCTACGCCCTAAGGTTCAAACACTAGCGGACGAACTCGACGAACTCGAAACACAGAAAGACACAAGATTTATACTGGTTCGGGCCACCGTTGTGGTGTAATAGCCTAAGCTACTCCAGTGTGCTGGTGGTGGATTGCCTCTTGGGCTGATGATGAACAATACAAGGGGAAGAACAGCCTCCTGAGGTTGAGGTGTTCTTGTGCTTGGCTAACTTGTGTGGGTGAGAGTGATCTGAATCGTCCTCTTTCTCCCTCCCCTTCTGGTGGTGGCTAACTCTACTTATATAGGCCCTGGTCCTCTCCCCAAATATTTAGTGGGAAGGGAGCCAACAACGGCGGGCTAATTTGAAGGGGGACAGCTAGTACAAGCCATCCTGACAAAAGTGGTCTTCCCCTGCCAAAGGCTCTGGTGGTGACGCCGTCTTGGGCTCCACGATGACCTCCGTCTTGCCGTTCTTCTGGTCCTGGTCTTGTTGCACCAAAATGGCAACCTTTGCATGATGCCTCGGTACTCCTTGCCTGCGCTGGCCTCCTTAGCACCAAAGAGGAAACAAGGACGCTGCGCACGCGGGCGCCCGCCTGGTGTCGATCGTCATGGCTCACGTCATGAGAGCCTCATGAGGTTTTCCTTGCCTTGTTATCTCCGCCCCTCGTGAGCCTGCCCGACTAGGCCACTCTAGAGGAGGTCTTGTGTCGTCCGCCTCGCGAGGGTCTTGGATGCCTTGTTGATGAAGGTGGGCCATACGGCCTACTGGCTTCGCCACGCCGCGGGCCACAGGCAGGCAAGTCTGGGGACCCCCATTCCCCTTAGTAGCCCCCGGGCCCAAGGTGCGCTCGGGCTTGGCTTCGCGGCGAAGCCAAGGGTCAAGCACGGAGCACCGTGGGACCCAAAAGCCTGTGGCCTCGGTTGATGCGTGGCGGTTGTTTGGACGTGGGCGTCTCCGCTTCCCCATGCTGCCTCGGCGATTGCACAACTTGACGAGTCCCTGCGACATGCAAGGGAAACCATGATTACCTGCGATCATGGGGGGTGCCGGTTGGCCTCCTCTTGCTATAAATGGGGCGGGGGGCGGAGCCCCCGTTGCCCATCTCTTTCTTGATCGCTTGCTTCTTCTTCCATGCTCCATTGCTCGCTATGCCACCAATGGCGCCACGAAGGAAGTTCTCGCCGCCGAGAAGGGAAAGGCCCCTCGCGAGGGACCCGGCTCGCCGCCGCCCAAGCGCGGACGTGGCCGTCCGTGCAAGAACCCCACGTCCCCTGTTGCGGCCCACTGTCGGAGCGGCGCCACGACAAGCGGAGGGGGTCGTCCCAGCCATGGTGATCCAGTTGACGAGGGGAGGCATGCTTTGATGGGGCCCCCCCCCCCCCCCCCCCGTCCGCGCTTACACATGGTGGAAGTGTCGCTGGAGTTTGTCGTCTGGTCGGAGAATCTGGCTAGCAACTGGCTCCAACTTCCGTGCTTCTTCGCCGGCGAGCTGTCGGCCTCTGGTCCAGGCGGACTCTGGCTGCAGGCGGATGGTTGTTGTAGCAAGGCCTCTTGGGTTGTAGTCGCGACTTCCGCCGCAGGAAACATAGCCCAGGCCCGTGGTTAGCAGACGTTCTCCCGCGCGCGTGGCTTGGGCCGGTGGTGCGCCCTCCACTTCAAGTATGACGGTGAATCAACCCTCTATGTGAGGGTGTTTGGCGAAGATGGTCGCCGCACCGGGTGCTGCCCCGAGGTGAACGATGGTGAGGAGGTGCTCGGTCTCGGGGACGGTCGCGACGAGGATGAGGGCAAGCCTGCCCTCGGGGGCGGCTGTGTCTTGTCCAGCTATGGTGGCTCTTCCTCCGGTGACAGCCCCAGCAGCAGTGGCCACGACCAGCCACCGCGCCCGCTTTGAAGGCGGCAGTGGGTCATTTCATCACCGCGCCTCCGTGAAGCGCAAAGAAGGATCCGGCTAGGCTCGGGGTGCTGCGAGGGGTCTGCCTTCGCAGATTGCTGCAACGCTGCTTTTGTTTTACTCTTTTTCCTACATCAAGAATGTAACCAGTTTGGGCCCAGGGGACGTGTATCAAACTATGGTTCCTCGGTTGTGGCACCGTGCGTGTTGTGTCATTATTTCGTGCAAAGATAACTTAACCTGGTATATCCGGGATGCCCTCTTCCTCACGAGGCGCTCATTTCCTCGTGTCCATCTTGCCTTGGTGGCCTGCATTTGCTCGGGAACTGTAAAAGCTCGTTAGGAGGTGCATTAAAAGATTTGTCATTCGCCTTGGCCCTGACCTGGCACCTTGTATCGCGGTACCCGAGGGGCACGGACCAGGAGAGGCATGCCAGCTTTTGGGCTCGAATGAGGGTGGCTCGTGAGAAGGCAGAGAAGGGAGAAAAATGCTCGCGAGGGCACCTACCCAGCCCCCTAGCGAGGCATTCGAGAGAGAGAACATGAGCTAACCCGAGCCAGAAAAATGCAATGAGAGGTGAGGGGGTCAAATCATCAAGGAATGCCAAAAGCAAATTTCGATTAAGGAAAAGGGAGAAAAATGTGGAAAGCAAATGAAAAGCCGCGTCCGGCACCTAATCTAGTCTTCAAGTCTTCTCACCAGCGGAGAGCTAAGTGCTGCCACTAGGCATGGGCGGGAGCCCCAGGGCTTGAGGCCGGCACTCCTGAGACTCCGGGGCGTGTACAACCCCAACTCATTATTACATGAGAGTGTCACGGGCGGCGATTCTTCACAGGCACCAGGCCTTCTTCACAGGCTTTGGGCCTTTCTTCTCAAGCTTTGGGCCTTGCTTCACAGGCTCTGGGCCTTGCTGCATAGGCTCCGGCCCTTGCTTCACAGGCTCCGGGCCTTGCTTCACATTCTCTTGGCCTTGCTTCATGGGTAAAACTTCCGGAGGTGCTAGATGTTCCAGGCGTTTGGACTGGTACTCCGTCTTGTGTCTCCAGGCGCACGACGCCAGGCCTGCAGATGTGGACGACCTTGAACGGGCCCTCCCACATTGGTGAAAGCTTATGCAGCCCTTCCCTGGAGAGAACCCGCCTCAGGACTAGGTCACCCGTCTCCAGTGTCCTGGAGCGGATGCTGCGGCAGTGGTATCGCCGCAGTGCTTGCTGGTACCTCGCTGCCCATAGCGCAGCTTCGCGCGACGTTCCTCCCCCAACACCAGGACCCGTGCGGAGCGATGCCTGTCCTCGTGAGGGAGGACCGCTTCAGCTCCGTAGACGAGGAAGAATGGAGTCTCTCCCTTTGGCTTGGTGGCGGTGGTCCGGATGGACCACAGTACGGACTGGAGCTCGTCGTGCCAGCCCCTGCCGCAGGCCTCCAGCTTCTTCTTGAAGGTCCTAGTCTTGAGGCCCCTCAGGACCTCCGTGTTAGCACGTTCGGCCTGACCATTGCTCCTGGGGTGGGCCACCGAAGCGTAGCAGATCTGCCTTCCAAGGTTAGCACAATAGGTTTTGAAGAGGTTGCTCGTAAACTGTGAACCGTTATTTGTGATGATGCGGTTGGGGACCCCAAAGCGGCTCACGAGGCCCTTGATGAACTTGACAGCAGAGCCGGCTGGGATGGTACGGACGGCTTCCACTTCCGCCCACTTGGTGAACTTGTCGATGGCGACGTAGAGGTAACGGTAAGCCCCTGGCGCCCAAGGGAACGGGCCTAGGACATCCAGCCCCCAGACCACGAATGGCCATGTGAGTGGGATAGTTTGAAGGCCTTGAGCAGGTTGATGGATTTGCTTGGCGTGGAACTGGCAAGCTTCGCAAGACTTCACTAGCTCGGCTGCGTCATTGAGTGCTATAGGCCAGTAAAATCCACTGCAGAACACCTTGCCGACGAGGGTCCGTGACAACGAGTGGTGTCCACAGTCCCCGCCGTGTATGTCAATCAGCAACTCCCTTCCTTGGTCGTTGGATATGCAGCACAGTGTGACATCATTCGGTCATTTCCTATATAACTCGCCGTCTTGGATGCAGTATGTCGTGGCTTGCCGGGCCACGCGCTCCACCTCCTCTTCCTTATCCGGCAATGTCCCGTGCGTTAAGTACTCCTTGAATTCCTTAGTCCAGCATTCCTCCTGGGGCTCAAGCGCCAAGAGCTGCCGAGCTCCGGAGGTCGGTCCATAGGTCGGGGCTGCCGTGGCCAGAGGCTGGGGGAGCTCTTCCCGAGGCTGACTCATGTTTGAAAGAGGTTGCGCAGCTGATGGCTTGAAGAGCCGCTCCTCAAAGATGCCTGGCTCCTACGGTTGCCGCTTGGATGCCCTCCTGGCGATGTCGTCGGCTTCCTTGTTGGTGCCCCGGGGCACGTGCTGCAGCTCCAGGCCCGAGAACTGTTTCTCCATCTTGCGCACCTCCGCGAGGTAGGCCTCCATATGCTCGTCCTTTCGCTCATACACCTTGTTGGAGAAGTTGACGAGGAGTTGTGAGTCGCCTCTGACGGTGAGGCGCTTCACCCCTAGGGCCGCTGCAGCCTTCAGGCCAGCTATGAGGCCTTCGTATTCTGCGATGTTGTTGGAGACCTTCTCGCCGTGCTAAAAGCAGAGTTGCACGGCGTAGTAGAGCTTGTCTTGGGTGGGCGAGATGAGCACTGCCCCAGCCCCTATGCCCTGGTGTGCGAAGGCGCCATCAAAATACATGACCCAACCGTCCGGAGCCTTACTTCCTGGGGAGGTGGACCGGTCTCCTCCTTCCTCAAGTGTCGGGGCATCCGTCCATTTTGCCACAAAGTCAGCGAGTGCGGCCCCCTTGATGACCCTGGTACTGCTGAACTCCAACTGGAACGCTTGCAACTCGATGTTCCACTCAGCGACCCTTCCGGCTGAGTTAGGGCTCCTAAGTATTCTTTCCAGTGGGTAGGCTGAGACGACCTTGATGTGGTGGCCCTGAAGTAGTGTCGCAGCTTGCGTGAGGCCACCAGGAGTGTGAGCAAGAGTTTCTGGGGCATGGGGTAGCGCGCTCTCGCGTCCCATAGTAAGGTGCTAACAAAGTACACCGGGTGTTCGACGAGGGCTGGCACGCCGTCGAGGCTCTGGTCCTACGGAGATCGGGGCATATCCTGAGGTGGAAGGGTCCCTGGGACCCGACTGTCCTCAGGAGCTTCTATGACGCCGCCCTGCTGAGCTTGGCCTTCCACCGCTGATGCCTTTGTTGCTCCTTCCTGACCCCGCGCTACTTCAGCCTTGGCCTGGCGGAGCGCCCTTGGCTTGGCGCTCCTCCCGAACCGCCACCAACGCCGCGCTAGCAGAGTACGGGGTGGCAGCAAGGTAGAGTACCAGAGGCCCGAGGGGCCGTGGTGCCACCATCACTGGGGGGGCTGGTAAGGTATTTCTTGAGGTCTTGGAAGGCCCGGTCGGCCTCCGGGTTCCACTCGAACGGGCCCTTCCTCTTTATGAGCTTGAAGAATGGTAAGGCGCGCTCTCCCAGTTTGGAGATGAAATGCCCTATCGCAGTCACCCGCCCTGCTAGCTTTTGCATCTCTTTGAGGGTCTGCGGCGGGCTCATGTCCTCGATAACCTCGACCTTCTCCGGGTTTGCCTCGATCCCCCTATGGGATATGAGGAATCCCAACAGCTTGCCAGAGGGGATACCGAACACGCACTTCTCCGGGTTGAGCCTCAAGTTCACTTGGCGCAGGTTTCTCGAAGGTCTCCTCCAAGTCTTGAATCAATGTCCTTGCCTCATGAGATTTGACCACTATGTCATCGACGTAAGCCTCTGTGTTCCTCCCGAGCTGCCGCCCTAGAGCGATGTGCATCAACCGCTGAAAGGTCGCGCCAGCGTTGCGCAGCCCGAAGGGCATGCATGTGTAGCAGTACACCCCACATGGTGTCAGGAAGGCCGTCTTCTCCACATCTTCTACCGCCATCTTGATTTGATGATACCCTGAGAACGCATCCAGGAAGCATAGCAGGTCACACTCGGCGGTGGAGTCAACAATCTGGTCGAAGCGCGGGAGTGGGAACAAGTCTTGATGGAAGACTTTGTTAAGATTGGTGAAGTCGATGCACATCCGTTCCTTCCCGCCTTTTTTCGGCACCACGACAGGGTTGCCAGCCATTCGGGGTATCGGACCTCTTGGATGGCACCTGCTGCTTCTAGCTTGCGTGTCTCTTGGACGATGAAGGCCTGCTTCTCAGTGGACTGCCATCTTGCTCGCTACTTCATGGGATGGATGTTGGGGCCAGCACCACTGTCGATGAGGGCCTTGGTGACGGCCATGTTGCAGATGGTGGGCAGAGCATCGGGAGCATTCCGGAGCCGGCGGTGGAGTCGGGGTGGTCTTTTGAGCCGAAGGTGAGGTCGGCCTCTAGCGCAGCCCAACCCGGCGGAGCCCCCGGGCGCCTGGAGGTGGCCCCGATCTGACGGAGGAACAGCTTGGCGTGGCGGTCTGACGGTGGTGCTTAAGAGCCGCCCAACAGGGCTGCGACTGCATGGTGCGCCGGCACAGCATAGCGAGCAGTGAAGAGGTCGCAGAGCTCCTCCCAAGATGCCACAGTGGATCCGGGAAGGTTGAGCAGCCAGGCACGTGGCTCGCCGGCGAGGGCCATGGGAAGCCAGTTAGCCATGACCTTGTCATCACCCCCGGCTTGGAGAACGGCCTCCTCATATGCCAGCAGGAAAGCGGACGGGTCCGCCGCGCCGTCGTAGCACGGCGGCATCTCCGACCTGAACTTGGGCGGCCACTGCACCCGCCGCAGGGCGGGGGCCTAGGCTCGAAGCCCCCTGGCCCCATTGTCAACGCTAACTGTCGGAGTCGGCGGCAGGGCGCCTGCCATGTGGGCGAAGCGCGGTGGCGACGGTGCGCAGATTGATGGTGGGGAAGCTATGGCACACCCCTACCTGGCGCGCCAAATGTCGGATGTGGGGTTCCGGCAAACCCCTAAGGTTCGAACACTGGGGTGCGCATGAAGTCTTTTCCTCCCACCGATCTACGCCCTAGCTCACTAAGGTCTAGCGGACGAACTCGACGAACTCGAAACACAGAAAGACACAAGATTTATACTGGTTCGAGCCACCATTGTGGTGTAATACCCTACTCTAGTGTGGTGGTGGTGGATTGCCTCTTGGGCTGATGATGAACAATACAAGGGGAAGAACAGCCTCCTGAGGTTGAGGTGTTCTTGTGCTTGGCTAACTTGTGTGGGTGAGAGTGATATGAATCGTCCTCTTTCTCCTCCCCTTCTGGTGGTGGCTAACTCTACTTATATAGGCCCTAGTCCTCTCCCCAAATATTGAGCGGGAAGGGAGCCAACAATTGCGGACTAATTTGAAGGGGAATAGCTAGTACAAGCCATCCTGACAAAAGTGGTCGTCGCCTGCCAAAGGCTCTGGTGGTGACGCCGTCTTGGGCTCCACGATGACCTCCATCTTGCTGTCCTTCTAGTCCTGGTCTTGTTGCACAAAAATGGCAACCTTTGCCTAATGCCTCGGTACTCCTCGCCTGCGCTGGCCTCCTTAGCACCAAAGAGGAAACAAGGACGCTGCGCGTGCTGGCGCCCACCTGGTGTCGATCGTCATGGCTCACGTCACGAGAGCCTCGTGAGGTTTGCCTTGCCTTGTTATCTCCGCGCCACGTGAGCCTGCCCGACTAGGCCACTCCAGAGGAGGTCTTATATCGTCCGCCTCACGAGGCTTGGCCCCTCACGAGGGTCTTAGATGCCTTGTTGATGAAGGTGGGTCGTATGGCCTGCTGGCTTCGCCACGCCGCGGGCCGCAGTCAGGCATGTCTGGGGACCCCCGTTCCCAGAACGCCGAAAGTATGTGAAGCTACGTAGTATATATTTAGCAACAATATAATTAGCATAGTCAACATACCAAGGAGTCTTATGAGAAACATTTATTGCAGCTAATTGCTCATCAGGAAAACTATCATTAATAGGTTGTGGGTCATCAAGAATATTTTCTAGCCTAGACAAGTTATCAGCCACGGGGTTCTCAACTCCATTTCAATCAATGATATGTAAGTCAAATTCTTGTAGCAACAGAACCCACCTAATGAGTCCAATTACTTTAGAATCAACAATGTAAGATCTGAATATATCACATGCAAACACCACTGCTAAGAATTCTTTTTCAGTAGTAGCATGATTTCGTTGAGCACTGTCTACAATTTACTAGCATAATGAATAACATTTAATTTCTTACCAACTCTTTGTCCTAGAACAGCACCAACAGCATAATCACTAGCGTCACACATAATTTGAAAAGACAAGTTCCAATCATGTTGTTGAACAATAGATGTAGAAATCAAGGCTTTCTTAAGTGTTTCAAAGGCTTCTACACAATCATCATCAAAAACAAATGGAACATCCTGTTGTAAAAGATCTATAAGAGGCCTAGAAATTTTAGAGAAGTCTTTAATAAATCTCCTATAGAAACCAGCATGACCGAGGAAACTACGAATACCTTTGATATCTTTAGGACATGAAATTTTCTCAATTGCATCAACTTTAGCTTTATCCACCTCAATACCTCATTCAGAAATTTTATGTACCAAGACAATACCTTCACTAACCATAAAGTGGCACTTCTCCCAATTCAATACAAGATTAGTTTGCTCACATCTCTGCAAAACTCGATCAAGGTTGCTTAAGCAATCATCAAAAGAAGTTCTGTAAACGGAAAAATCATCCATGAAAACCTCAACAATCTTTTCACAAAAATCAGAGAATATAGTAGTCGTACATCTTTGAAAGGTAATAGGTGCATTGCATAAACCAAAAGGCATACGTCTATAAGCATAAGTTCCAAAAGTGCAAGTAAAGGTGGTTTTCTCTTGATCAGGTTGTGAAACAGGTATTTGAGAAAAACCAGAATATCCATCAAGGAAACAAAAGTGTTTGTGCTTAGATAGTCTTTCTTGCATTTGATCAATAAAAGGCAGAGGGTAATGATCATTTCTAGTAGCTTTACTTATTTTTCTAAAATCAACTACCATTCTATAGCGAGTGACAATTCTTGGTGGAATAAGTTCATTCTTATCATTATGAACAACAGTAATACCTCCCTTCTTAGGTACACAATGAACAGGACTTGCCCATCTACTATCAGCTAGGATAGATTATACCTGCTTCCATAAGCTTCAGTATTTTAGTTCTTACCACTTCTTTCATCTTAGGATTTAAATGTCGTTGGTGATCAACGACGGGTTTAGCATCAGGTTCCATGTTAATTTTGTGTTGACAGAGAATGGGACTAATGCCCTTTAAATCATCAAGAGTATACCCAATAGCAGCTCGGTGCTTCTTCAAAACCTTTAATAATCTTTCTTCTTCATGTTTTGAAAGGTTAGCACTAATAATAACAGGATAAATATTTTTCTCATCAAGATAGGCATATTTCAAAGTGTCTGGAAATTGTTTTAATTCAAACACAGGATCATCCTTAAGTGGAGGAGGACCTCCTAGAGTTTCAATAGGAAAATTGTGTTTAAGCAGTGGACGTTGTTCAAAGAAAATCATATCTATTTCATTTCTTTTATGCATATGCATATCATTCTCATGGTCTAGCAAATATTGTTCTAGTGGATTAGTAGGAGGTACAACAATAGAAGCAAGACCAATTATTTCATCCTTACTAGGCAATTCTTCCTTATGATGCTTTCTACTAAACTTAGAAAAATTAAACTCATGATACTCATCACCAAAACTAACACCAACAGTTTGTTTCTCACAATCTATTTTAGCATTAACAGTGTTCAAGAAAGGTCTACCAAAGATAATGGGACAAAAGTCATCTTGTGGGGAACCAAGAACGAGAAAATCAGTAGTATATTTTTGATACGTCACTGTCGTATCTACTTTTCCAAACACTTTTGCCCATGTTTTGGACTCTAACTTGCATTATTTGAATGGAACTAACCCGGACTGACGCTGTTTTCACCAGAATTGCCATGGTGTTATTTTTGTGTAGAAATAAAAGTTCTCGGAATGACCTGAAAATCAACGGAGAATTATTTTGGAATATATAAAAAATACTAGAAGAAAGATCCACGTCAGGGGGGCCTCCACCTGTCCACGAGGGTGCAGGTGCGCCTGCCCCCCTGGGCGCGCCCCTGCCTCGTAGGCCCCTTGATGCTCCATCGACCTCAACCCTGACTCCATATATTCACTTTCGGGGAGAAAAAAATCAAGGAGAAGGATTCATCGCGTTTTACGATACGGAGACACCGCTAAGCCCTTAACTCTCTCGGGAGGGCTGATCTGGAGCCCGTTCGGGGATCCGGAGAGGGGAATCCATCGCCATCGTCATCATCAACCTTCCTCCATCACCAATTTCATGATGCTCACTACCGTGTTTGAGTAATTTCATCGTAGGCTTGCTAGACGGTGATGGGTTAGGTGAGATTTATCATGTAATCGAGTTAGTTTTGTTAGGGTTTTATCCCTAGTATCCACGATGTTCTGAGATTGATGTTGCTATGACTTTGCTATGCTTAATGCTTGTCACTAGGGCCCGAGTGCCATGATTTCAGATTTGAACCTATTATGTTTTCATCAATATATGAGTGTTCTTGATCCTATCTTGCAAGTCTATAGTCACCTATTATGTGTTATGATCCGTTAACCCCGAAGTGACAATAATCGGGATACTTACCGGTGATGACCGTAGTTTGAGGAGTTCATGTATTCACTATGTGTTAATGCTTTGGTCCGGTACTCTATTAAAAGGAGGCCTTAATATCCCTTAGTTTCCATTAGGACCCCACTGCCACGGGAGGGTAGGACAAAAGATGTCATGCAAGTTCTTTCCATCAGCACGTATGACTATATTCAGAATACATGCCTACATTACATTGATGAACTGGAGCTAGTTCTGTGTCACCCTAGGTTATGACTGTTACATGATCGATGGCATCCGGCATAATTCTCCATCACCGACCCAATGCCTACGAGCTTTCCATATATTGTTCTTCGCTTATTTACTTTTCCGTTGCTATTGTTACAATCACTACAAAACCAAAAAATATTACTTTTGCTACCATTACCTTTTGCCATCGTTACCACTAGTATCATATTACTTTGCTACTAAACACTTTGCTGCAGATATTAAGTTTCCAGGTGTGGTTGAATTGACAACTCAGCTGCTAATACTTGAGAATATTCTTTGGCTCCCCTAACCAATAAATTTGGGTTGAATACTCTACCCTCAAAAACTGTTACGATCCCCTATACTTGTGGGTTATCATGAACATTTTCTGGCGCCCTTGCCGGGGAGCATAGCTCTATTCTTTGAGTCACTTGGGATTTATATCTCCTTATCATTATGAAGAACTTGAAAGATCAAAGAACCAAGATTTTTCCCTCAGCTACGAGGGGAGGTAAGGAACTGCCATCTAGCTCTGCACGTGATTCACCTTCTGTTTTGAGTAAGCTTGCGACACCTAAACCTGCTTCTGCTATTAATTCTGATATGTCGCATGTTATTGATGATGCCACTTCTACTATGCATGATACTTATGATGAAACTACTTCTATGCTTGATACCAATGTGCCACTTGGTGAATTTCTTGATGAACAACTTGCTAGGGCTAGAGAGAATGAAATTATTGAAACTAACAATATTGATGAAAGTGATGATGAAGATTCTCCCCCTAGATATGAATTACCTGTTGTTCCTGAAGGTTATGTTATGGATGAAGAAACTGCTAGAGACTTTCTTGCTTGCAATGATAGGAGTGATCTTAAGAAACTATTAGCTAAGCTGCAAGAAAAAACTCCGAATGCTAGAATGAAATATGATCCTGCTTATGCTACTTCACCTATCTTTATTACTGATAAGGATTATGATTTCTCTGTTGATCCTGAGTTAATTACTTTGGTTGAATCTGATCCTTTCTATGGCTATGAATCTAAAACTGTTGTGGCACATCTTACTAAATTAAATGATATAGCTACCCTATTCACTAATGATGAGAAAACTCGCTACTATTATATCCTTAAATTATTTCCGTTCTCATTAAAGGGTGATGCTAAGATATGGTTTAATTCTCTTGATCCTGGTTGTGTGCATAGTCCCCGGGATATGATTTACTACTTTTCCGCTAATATTTCCCTGCTCATAAGAAACAAGCTGCTTTAAGCGGGATATATAATTTTGTGCAAATTGAAGAAGAGAGTCTCCCATAAGATTGGGGGAGGCTTCTCCAATTACTTAATGCTTTGCCTGATCATCCTCTCAAGAAGAATGAAATACTTGATATCTTTTATAATGGACTAACCGATGCTTCCAGAGATTACCTGGATAGTTGTGCTGGTTGTGTTTTCAGGGAAAGAACTGTTGATCAAGCTGAAATTCTATTGAATAATATGTTGACTAATCTATACCTATACTAATTACAGACTCCCTAGAAATTACCACGTTAATTAGTAATTAGGAGCCGTTAATCCGGTGGGACCAAATTATTACGGTGTAGATCTATCCGAGATTTTTTAAAAGTTGGTCAATTCTAGAAATTAATAAATAAATCTATTTACTATTACTATATACTAACGAGCCTTTGTATTGATCCAGATTTGCACAACGCACCAATACATAAAACGTTGCACGTAACCACAGACCAAGTCCAGTAGTTTTAAAAAGAGAAGAAATCCAATCTGGTCAGGTATACTTTAACAAAAGGAACAAGTCCAATCTGGTCACGTAGGCTCACGGAGGCAAATAGTTACTGCCATACACCAAAAACAAAAATAGATCTTGCCGTCCCTAGCTTGATTAGTTACGTATATGAAAACAGAACTCCCAATATCTCTCACCCTTTACCCATGGTTCTTCGCCGATCAACAGATACTCATGCCGCAACAATTCAATCAGCCACCATCCTCGGGATTTTTTGCCGGATGTAGCCCAGATCGCTGGCTAACCACCACGTAGAAGATGCTGCGTGCTGCGCCCGGTAAATCACACCACACTGTTGTCCTAAAATTATTATTCACGGATGCACCGCAGGCCAACCACCATGGAGGAGGCGCCGCACGTCATCGAGGACGACATGGAGTACCAGTGCACCATCGTCCATGCTCGCCCATTATCGCTGGAGCCGACTGGCAAGGAGGCCATTGATCAGCACGCCTTCCACTTCTGCAAGGTTCATCTACCGCTCCCTTTGAAGTAAGTTTTACATTGGATTTCCACTTGAGCATGGCGGAAATTACCTTTTAGTTCAAAGCAACAAACAATGTTCATATGTGTGACTAATATTTCTGGATCTCTTAAAACAGATGCTGCTTTGTGGGCTTTTAACTCAATCTAATTTTGATCTTAAAGGAGGTGTTGATTCAATCTAATTTTGATCTTAAAGGAGGTGCTGCTTTGTGGGTTATACGACCATGTTGGTAAATTTAATTTCTATTTTAACATCATTCTAATTGTGAACTTAGTCTACAATGGTTGGAACTCAAGGATGCAACATTGGAATGTTGGTTCAATTTCTATTCCACAAAAACACCTTTGTCCCTTTGTTTGCTTTGAGTACTCGATAGTGGACGCGGTATTTTTCCTTCTCCTATTTAAGATAAGTTCATTTAAGTCGTTCCTCAACATTATTGTGGTGGAATATCAGGTTAGTTTCTCGTAGAAGAAAGAATAAACTTTGAACTCCTGCACTCCGGCACTTGCTAAGTCGGTACGTGAAAAAATGTACGACCAAAGACACACTGAGGATCAAGGCGCATGGCAGAACACATATGGCAGATCAACGCATACCTATGAGGTATTGTGTGCAGCGGGGCTGTTGCTACATCCAGTTTCTCCAAATATGATCATGTACTGGCTGCTATACATCTGATATCTCACGCAGTTTGGTCTACATTCGTGCCAAACCAGCCGGAATGGTCTGATTGTTCTCATGCAATCTCATGTATATGAGTACGTAATTTAGAATATTAGTATGTATATAAATTTCTTCTTTAATCATTTAGAATTGTTTCTAATGTGGCACATGTAATGTTTTATTTTGTTTTTGAAATCTTTGTGCATCGTAATTCATCGTGAAAGATAGGAAAACGCTTACCTGCCAGTTTGGAGGACATCCAACTTAAAATAGATTACATACAAATTTTGACAGATGATATTACGTTTTTTATGGTTTACCAATGATTCAACTGCACTACTATTCCAGGAACAAAGTGGGTTTCTGATAATTTCTTAGTTCATTATTACTGGATATGTAATGTGTTTTTATTAAATATTTATATTGGCCGAGACACACAATGGCAGTGCAAGTCAAGAACTCTTACCAACACTACTAAAACAAATCCAAGGCACGAGGGATGGTATATGGAACTGAAAAGTGATCCGTGACACCAACCACGTGCACGCTACTCTTCGCCTAATAACTGACATGGACAATACATTGCAGGTGTAACAGGGAATCACCTACCAGAACCAACCTGCACAAGGGCTTCAACGTTGACGTGTATAGACAACAAAGCAAAATAATAAATGGCTGCAACCTACATATATAAGCCAATGCTTACTGGTAAATAATTTGTCTTATGGTGGTCTTCGTATATACTGTCTCATTATTGTTTTTTGTCAGATGTTAATACGACGACGACTTTCTAATTTAGTTATTTTGATTCTCTGATTTTCCGTTGTGTATATTAACTCAAATGGATAGATTTCACAAGTTAATCATTTGAATTATACTGTCAATTGGAGCAGATTCAATTTGGGCAGCGCTATGACCGTCAGATGTTCTTATAAATCAATCATGATGTACTGCATATTACCAAAACCAAACAGTCTCTCAATGTTGTCAACAACATCCATTTTAGATAGTGGGTTAGGCATTCATTTTCCCTATTGTTATTCTTATAACTATGTTAAGTTTTGTAGGATTAAGTGGTGCGAGAATCGACACTATAGCCAAGATTACCATTGCCGTGTAGGTTATATAACCAAGTTTGACCTTTTATTTGTTGTGTTCCTTTTCCTTATTTTTGAACTTCTCTAAAACATTTTTCTATGTGGAAATTGTCGGGGAAGCAATATCACGTGATATGCTTAACTGATTGGTGCTTTCATTTGATATGCTAACATTTTAGTTTCACTGTTTGACTGCTTTTGTTTGCATTGTTATGAAACTGCAGAACCCTTATTATTACCTTATCTTTCTTACTATGCAACATGATAGTTTGCATGTATCTAGATCTCCAAGATAGAATAGAACTCCATAGACATACACTAACTTTATCGCGAGAATATAAAAATTCTTTTCAGGTAACACAATTAGGTTGTTCTATACTTCGAAGGATTACCTCTCACAAAATGTTTGATGAAAAGTAGCATGGAGCATTGGTTGAAAAATAACATTACATAAATCTGAATATTTATTTATTATTAATTAAATTAAATAATTCCATCCTACATGTTTTATTGTAGTAATTTGACATATAACCCGTCGAATAAGTTTGTAAATGCATAAGCAACAATTGAAATACTAATGATGTTTTAGAAACTGGTATTGTCCTGAACATGCATGTTTGACCATTATTATGTCAATGTGATTATTAATGAACCTGATTTTTATTGAAAATTCATATGGTAGGTAAAAAGTTAAGCAAGGCATGTGCAAATTTGATGCACTAAGTTATGTACATAACTGAAATGTCAAGATGAAATCTGCAGTTTTTCTTGGCAATTTAGAATCTTAAGCATAGACAACCAAAGGATGAACTACTTCGATGACAACAATAAATGTATTTTATATAATATCCATTCTAATCATGCATTAAATACACTAGCCCGTGCAACTGCACGGGTTGACGACTAGTGAAAATAATTGGACACTTCCTGAACCAACTCCTAAGCCAACTCCGAAGAAAAGGGGTATTCTATTTCTCAGTCCCAAAGATGTGCAAGCGGCAAAGAAATCTATGAAAGAAAAAGGTATAGAAGCTGAGGATGTTAAGAATTTACCTCCTGTTGAAGAAATACATGGTCTTAATTTACTGCCTGTTGAAGAAACACATGGTCTTGATAACCCGACACAGGTAGTAAAGGTAAATTCTCTCTATAGATTTGATGAAGGTGATATTCCTCGTTATAAGTCTGCTAGCCAATGCTTAGATGAGTTTGATAATTTTATTGTTAAACAAGAGAACTTCAATGCTTATGTTGGTAGACAATTGAAAAATAATGCTTATATGATTGAACACTTGAGTGATTATATGGCTAATGTTAAAGGTGAACTTAAACTTATTAGTAAACATGCTTCTATGGTTACCACTCAAGTAGAACAAGTACTTAAAGCTCAGAATGATTTTCTCAATGAATTAAATAATAAGAATGATAATGTTGTTAGAGTTATGACTAGAGGTGGTAAAATGACTCAGGAGCCTTTGTATCATGAGGGCCACATTAAGAGAATTGAGCAAGATTCTCAGAAAACTACTATAGATGCACCTAGTCCTTCTAAAAGGAGGAAAAAGAAAAATGATAGGACTTTGCATGCTTCTAGTGAACCTGTTGTTGACACACCTGAGAATCCCAATGATATTTCTATTTATGATGCCGAAACACAATCTGGTAATGAACATTAACCTAGTGATAATGTTAATGATGATGTTCATGTTGGTGCTCAATCTAGCAATGACAATGATGTAGAGATTGAACCTGTTGTTGATCTTGATAACCCACAAGCAAAGAATCAACGTTGTGATAAGAGAGACTTTGTTGCTAGGAAGCACGGTAAAGAAAGAGAACCATGCATGGGTTCAGAAACCCATGCCCTTTCCTCCTAAACCATCCAAGAAAAAGGATGATGAGAATTTTGAGCGCTTTGCTGAAATGATTGGGCCTATCTTTTTGCGTATGCATTTGACTGATATGCTTAAAATGTATCCTTGTGCTAAGTACATGAAGGATATTTTTACTAATAAAAGAAAGACACTAGAATCTGAAATTTCCACCATGCTTGCTAATTATATTTTTAAGGGTGGAATACCAAAGAAACTTGGAGATCCAGGGGTACCCACTATACCATGCTCCATTAAAAGAAACTATGTTAAAACTGCTTTATGTGATCTTGGAGCCGGTGTTAGTGTTATGCCTCTCTCTTTATATCGTAGACTTGATTTGAATAAGTTGACACCTATTGAAATATCTTTGCAAATGGCTGATAAGTCAACTGCTACACATGTCGGTATTTGTGAGGATGTGCCTGTTGTGGTTGCACATGTTACTATTTTAACAGACTTTGTTATTCTTGATATTCCCGAGGACGATAGTATGTCTATTATTCTTGGAAGACCCTTTTTGAATACTGCAGGGGCTGTTATTGATTGCATCAAAGGCAATGTCACTTTTCATGTTAATGGTAATGAGCATACGGTACACTTTCTGAGGAAACAACCTCAAGTCCATAGTATCAATTATATTGGCAAAATTTCAACAATTACTATTGGAGGTTTTGAATTTCATCTTCCTACTTTCAAGAAGAAATATGATATTCTTATTGTTGGGGACATGCATATCCCCGTTGAGATAACATAGTGTTATTCGAAATTTCTCCGGTTTCATGTTACTCGAAATGAGTTTTTTAACAAGACCTGATCAACCTTGTTAGTGGATTCCTTTTGATGAGCATGAGATGGATGAAGTTAGAAAACACAACTCTCTGTACCCTCTTTTTACATTCTGTTATTTATATTAAATAAAGAAAAAATAGTATTTTTCTGTCTGTTTTCTGAATTATCAATGCAATAAAAAATACCCCAAAAATAAAAGTTCTCCAAATGCCCTGAAATTTAAATATGATTTTTTCTGGAATATTTGAGAATATCTGGCACTAAGAACACAGCAGGGGGAGCAAGCACCTGGCCATGAGGGTCCAGGGCGCGCCCACCCCCTGGGCGCGCCTCCCTGCCTCGTGGGCCCGCGGTGGCTCCCCTCCACTTATTCCAGCTACCACACACTCCTTCTTCCACCCAGAAAAATCACCAACCAGCTCAAACCCGAGTCCAAGTTCATTTTGCCGCCATTTTCGATCTCCTTTCTCAAAGCTCCATTCAAAAAACTGCTTTGGGGATTGTTCCTTGGTATGTGACTCCTCCAATGGTCCAATTAGTTTTTGTTCTAGTGCTTTATTCATTGAAAATTTTTGCTGCTTAGGTGACCTTGTTCTTGAGCTTTACATGTCAAATTTATATGGTCCCAAGTAGTTCTAATGCATGATATAGCCTCTAGGCACTTGTAGGAGTAGTTGCTATCAATTTTGTTGAGTTTGGTTCACCTTTATTTTGAAGTTACTAAAAATTTCAGAAATTTTCAGAAAAAGATGAAGAGATTTTTGAGGGGCTCATCGAGTCGAAGCTCGAAGGATAAACAGAGTGAAGAGAACAAGAAGCCCAAGTATAATCTCCCTCGCACCGCGGAGGTTCGGCCGTGTGAATGGCCTTGTGATGATTTCTTGAGAGCAGCCAGGATTTATGATGATTTCTATGAGTTGGCTGAGAATGCAGGCCTCACCGCCTTCCTCCACAACCAACGCGAATAGTATCTCTTACTCACCAATATCTTTGTGCAAAACTTTCATTTCCATGCTAGGAGCTCACCACCTACGGTGGAATTTTATTTATATGATGAGCATAAGGAGATGTCACTTCGTGATTTTTGTCGGGTTTGTTTGATCCCATTTGAGGGCAGTGTAGAGGAACCACATCGTGATCATGTGGAAGGGTTTATTGATACAATTGCTGTAGGGGAAACGAGGAAAGTTTCCGATGCAAGAATTACTAGCATACATTTTTCCTGTTTTACGTTACTTTGCAATATTTGCTAGTATATGCTTAATTGGTCGCGGAAACTATGGCAACCTTAGTGCCCCTGATATTTTTATTTTGTGCCATGCCTTGTTCTGTGATGACACATTTAGTATGGGCACTATTGTTGCAAAGCGGTTAAATCTTAACCGTACTAAGGGTCTCGTCCTTGAAGGCATCTTCACCTCGCGCCTCGCTGCACACTTTAACATACCTATTAGGCATTATGAGAAGGAAGAGAAATTGCTGCCTCATCTCTTTCTAGACTATAAGAGTATGGTAGCGCATGATTTTATCGTTAAGAATAAGGAAAAGATGCTTAAGTACAAGCTGATATTTGATAAAAATCACCCTCAGACTATTACTTTGCCTGCTCCTTCCTTGTTTGACATATCTGTAGGCAAGTACCTTGTTCCACCGGAGGCCATTCACGCCTACCAAAACCCCACACCAGCTACAGAGCCAGAGCCGGAACCACAATTTGATCCTCACCAGCAGTCTGTTTATTAGTGGAATCCGGAAGAGATTGTCGACTAGTGGCACTAGGGGGATTCTTCTCAGTACGACCCCAACTATTACTTTGGATATCCGCCAGGCCAGCCGTGGCCATAGACCAACTTAGGCCAAAAGCCTAAGCTTGGGGGAGTACATATTTATCACCGACATTACATTCATGTTCACACACTCATGCTAGTTGTCGGTGCTCATACTTTTTCATTGTAATATCCATGCTAGTTTATTTTCCTTTTTATGCTTTCTTCTTATGTGTTTGATAAACCTTAATAAAAAAATAAAAAATAGTTGTAGCTTTTTAGCTAGTTTACTTTTCATGCTGTAGTAGTAGTAATTAAAAAGAAAACCCAAAAATATTTCTCGTCCTTCTTTTGCTTGTTGGGAGCTTTCCCGTGTAAATAGTTTTGTTTCTTGTTCTTTGGGGGTCGAGAGGAGAAGACCATAATGAAAATGTTGAGTGGCTCTTATATGCATTATTGTTGATCTAACAAAGAGGCCATATTACCTTGTCTTCTCTCTTGAATTGAATGCTTGCAGATTCCAGCTTAGTCCAATGCACATGCACTATTATTATTTTCCACACTATTCGGTCGTGCAAGTGAAAGGCAATAATGATGATTATATGATGAACTTATTGAGATGAGAAAAGCTAGTATGAACTCGACCTCTCTTATTTTTGTAAATATTATTAGTTCATCGTTCCTGATTCATCCTATTATGAATAAACATGTTTGTAATGACAATTAGATATTGTAGTTGCCTATACCATGCTTAATTAGCTAGGAGCTTATAATGGTTTGCCTTGCGTGCCAACATGCTATTAAAAAGATTGTGATGTCGTATGATAGGGTGGTATCCTCTTTTGAATGATTCGAGTGGCTTGACTTGGCACATGTTCACGCATGTAGTTGAAACAAAATCAACATAGCCTCTACGATATTTATGTTCATGGTGCATTATATCCTACTCATGCTTGCATTTGGTGTTGATTAATTTTAATGCATGTGATGTAGGGTAGAACCCTAATCGGCCGATCTTTCACGAAAGGAGCAGATCCCGCGAAGAACACGAAGAACACGAGGAGGGGAACGAGGGAAAACACGGGGGAGACACAAGAGGAAACACTAAACCAACACGAATAAGTCACGCATGTGCTAGATTCTCGAGTACATAAGGAAAGATACATGATCCACGGACAACTAAGGACGATACAAGGGTGGACGGTATTCTTCGTGAGGAGGTCTTGAGTTCTTCCCTAAAAGGGGTCCTGAATCCGCTTGGGGATCTTCCCCGATGGAGGCTTGAATCTCCGAGGAGAAGGTAACCAAGTGGATGAGCAAAGCTCTCACACAAAATATGAGCTAATCCTTTGCTAACCCTAACTAGAAGGAGGTGGGGGAGTATATATAGTCTAAGCCACAAAGGGGTAAGTGGGAAAGAGGGATACATGGGCCCTTGGCCCGTTCACTATGCGCAGACAGGCGCCGGATGTCCGGGCTAGGGTCTAGATTTCCGGGGCTTCGGGACGGGCCGGATGTCCGGGGCAAGGTGCCGGATGTCCGGGCTGGCCTGGGTCTTCCAGATGCATTCGGTGATGGAGGGGCCAGATTTCCGGGCGAAGGGGCGGATGTCCGGGGCTTTAGGAGGAGACAGATGTCTAGGGTGATGGCCGGATGTCCGGGCTGCGCTGGACCTTTGTGGTGCTCTCTGGATGGCCAATGCCGGATTTTCGGGGGTTGGGTCAGATGTCCGGGATGGGCCGGATGTCCGGGAGGTGTAGTAGCTGGCCCTTCTTCCTTCTCCTTCCTTCACTTCCGTGCACGCTTGCCCTTGGTCCTTGGGCTCTCCATGGTCTCCTCGGGTGTACCTGAGTATGCACAAGGTCCGCGCTTGAAGTAGCATCCATGTCTTACATGCGGAAAAGGAAGATTCGGAAATGAGCGAGTTCACCTTAGGTCCAAAGGCGTATGCTTGAGTGTACATGGGGATTATCATAGGATGCTACGCGTCATCTCCCCTCCCTTGGGAAAGATCCGACCTCGGATCGAAAACCTCATCACCATGGAAACGGTTGTCGTGGACAGACTTGTAGTTGGACGAAGAGGAAGACATGGCGCAATCCAAGTACTACAAGGTGTCGCCGGAGTGGTATACATGCAAAAAGATCAAACACAAATGACACTCGGAAATACAATGGTTAGCACCCACAAAGTGCCCATCATGTAAGAATGAGTCCGTGCGGCAAGATTGTTCATGACAAAGCACATGAAGCTTATCAAGATGATAGAGAATGATATGCAAATCGTTCATGGGAGAAAAAGCATTCATTGCACACCCAAATGTGTTGTGAATATGATCAATGCAACGACGGTGCAAAATGATGTCATAGAGAGACGATTTATCAATAGCATGAATATGGCAATGGATTTTCAATATGAATAAGTTATCTTGCAATTGATGGTAGGCAATATGATCATGATGTATGAATATGCCATCAAGGAAGATCACAACAAATTTGCTAAGGAAATGCACAAGCTCATATATCATGGATGACATGGGAATACAAGATGCAACAAGGCAATCATAATGTGAGTCAATCCATACATAAGATGCAAATTTCTCATGTGTATGGTATGTCCAATGAGCATGACATGTGTGAGCACAATCAACAAATATGGAGGTGTTGGTGTACCAATGCTCGATGTCTTGGCATGAGTGGAGGTTCGAAGTTGCTTCCAATAAGTCCAAGCGATCCTCAATTTGAAGGTCCATAGAGCCAATCTCCCATGTCGCTCCTCCATTCGCGAGATGTATCATGTAGACAACAAGAAGGAGACAACAATGAAATAGTGACCCATCCAATATGCGTAATTGAGGATGGCTCAAAGGGAAGGAGTTCACCTTTAGGAGATTCTCGCAAATGTTGGTGTTGCACATTGTGTATGCCTTCACATGACCAAATTGTCTCATGATGGTATCGCCTTGTGAATCCTTCAAAATGAAAGAACAAGACAAACACTTGGAAAAACTAATGAGGTTAGCGGAAGTGCAAAACCTATCATTCATGTGGTAAGATACCCAACAAGTGTATGCATCATGCTCATCATAAGAAAGCGCAAGGGATCATTTCATAGTATGGAGGCATATGATGCGAGAACAACCAAATGCAATAGGTTCAACCAAACAAGCATGCATCACAAGTAATATGTCCAAGTCTCCACGATCAATAAGCATAGCAAGTTGGCACTCAATACAAGGGTGTATGAGAGATGACACTAATGGAGACAAGAGACAATGATCAAGACAAATCAAGTGAGAGGCATGAACATATATGTCATCCACCCAAGAAAGCAAGTAATAATGGAACATGGGTGATGCGACAAAGCAAGCAATCATATGAATGAAGGCAATCAAGCTAGTAGTGCGAAGATGCAACGTACTAGAAGGAATCATGGCAAGCATGTCACGGGTGCAAATAGTGTGCATGAATAATTCACATGACATAGCACAAGCATGAAAGGGGGATATGAGCAAAGTATCATCAATGTATTGGAGAGAGGCCATATGTAAATAGCAATGGGACATCATGACTCTCCCAACACAACAAGCAACAATAGCATGAGCCACATGGTAAACATGGCAATAGCAACAAGGATCTCCACCAAGCATGCAAATACACATATGAGTAGTAAAATGGTGAATCATGGGTATATGCAAGCAAGGGTCACAATTGCATGGCAAAGACATAAAAGAGGCATACCATGCAAAGTGAACACGAGAGAATGGGCATAACATAACAAGTGATATATAGCCCAAAGCCGTGTGAGAGCCAAGTAAAAGGAATGCGCGAAGTCGTGGCGCGAAGGGAATGGTGGGAAGGACAATCCACGGGATCCCAAGTCATCTTTGCTCTCAAGAGCTCGTTTCGTCAACTCTTGGGATTGAGAGGTTGACGAGTATATGTGAGTACCTACACAAAACAAAGACAAAGGAAAAATTGTGTGTGCATGGTATATGTACACATCATCCATCATGGTGCACACGTGCTTGTGTCAGTTAGTACGAAATATCCAATGCTCAAATAAATGAGATGCGTGATATAGAAACATGTCATCCATCATGATAGGTTTGTTGTTATGTATGGCATAATGGAGACTCAAAGGATGTAATGCATCACTCGGAATATCTAGAGCATTGTGAGGAATGGTATGCATATGGTGGACACAAGGGATGTAATCATGCGATAGACAATAATTTTCATGCCATGGCATATGAGATGAATTGTGCAAATTTTGCAAAGGAAGCTAGCAATATCATCACAAGAGAAACAAAAGCCAATGACCATCATCTCGTCATCTATGCCTTAAGTACAAATGGGATTTATTGTAATGGGGCATGCATAGTCACTATGTTGAGATTGAAATGATGCAATATGGAATATGTCACTCATAGCATATGACAAGGTTAATGGATTGTCAAACATGATGTGACCAAAATAATGTTCACATGATATCCTATGGAGCATAGCATCACAACTAGGCAAATCAACATGCTCATCATCATATTTATCATAAATTGGTAAGTCATGACATGAAGAATTCGCACTAGCATGAAGAATGGGAATAGGTGGATCAACATCATGCAAGCAATCATTGGTGAGATAGTCCACTAGTGGGACAAGAGAAGAACCATCACCTATGTTACCTTTGGAGCATCGCTCATGTGTTGTAGGTGAGGTGTCGAAGACCGAGTCGTGGTCATCTTCAACTTTATGGAACCATGTGGGGGTGCATCTTCTTCCACCATGGACATCGTTGTCTCCATTGGAGGTATGGACTCATCGAGGATAGGCATGTCGTCATGTAGGAGACCTAGCACCAAAGAAGAAAACACACTCGGAGTAGATGTTAGGTCGTTAGAAATCATAGTGGCCTCACGTGCCGTGTCAACTACCTCACTCACTAAGTGTGGTGGCTCACTCACTCCCTCTTGGATGCTCTCACTCATATGGTTGGTGGAGTCACTCAAATGGCTCTCAACCTCACATAGGATGTGTGGCATGCTCTCAAGTGTGGGGCTAGTGGTGGTCACACTCATCCTCTCATAGGAAATGCTCTCAATGTCACGTATGGTGGAGTCACTCATGTGCTGGTGGCTTTCCTGACATGGCAATTGGGGCATCTCATGGCATATGGGTGTCAGAGAGATGTTGATGCAAATGTCTCCATGCTCAATCATGTCGTTGTCGTAGCTGGGGTTGAAGGCCGAAGATGGCACATCATCACTCTCCTCCAAGACCAAAGAAAAGGTCTCATGTGCAGTCTCGTAGCTTGACTCAGAGTATGAGTCCAATATGGGCACCGTCTTCATGTTGTTGAAGAGGTTCATGCTCGTCGCCGTGGTCGGAGGGGATGGCACTTGCTCGATCGTCTTGTCACCATCTTGTTGTTGGAGGCCCATATGATGTGGCACCTCGTAGCTTGTCTCCATGACCGAAGGGAATGTCCCATGCTCAGCCATCTTCCTTGGGGGGCTTCCGAAAATGGAAGTGTCGCCCTCAGTCGTAGGTGGTCGCCTCGTTGGTGAAGATGTCGATGTAGGAGAACTCATGGGAAGTAGGCGAAGATGTCATACGTCCAAAGGCGAAGATTGCTTGATAGCACTTGGCAAAGATGCCGAAGTGGTGGTGGTAGTAGCCGTAGCTCCGTCTTGGTGGTGCTCATCTCACGGTCTTCTCTTGTGGTCATGAAGTTTGGACTTGGCGAGAAGTAGGGCTTGTTGGGACTTGTGCATTTGCGCTTGGCGAGCATCGTCATGATGATGTTGGCATTGTCGCACTTGAGCTCGTAGTAGATGTCGTTCGTCGTCGTCGTGCACATGTTGCTTGGAGGTGACTTTCCCTTCATGACAAGGTGGATCACGAACGTGATGGTGGTCGTCATGGAGATGTGGACGTGGACGACTTGCGCTTGCATCATTTTTGCGCTCCAAAGACTTGTGACTTGAACGTCTCTGCCTTGAGGATGATGAAGGGGAAGAACGGTTGATCAACAAGGCTCGAATCTCCTCCATCATTGCATCTTGTTCCTCCTTTTGTGCGGAAATCTTGTTGTCGATGTAGTCCCTTTTCCTTGCTTCGAAGTGACGAATGTCGATGGAGAGTTTCTCGATGCGCTCTCGCAATCTTGATTGTGCACCTTGCATTTGTCATTGTAGATCGAAGATTGACGCTTTGGTGATGTAGTTGTTCACGCTGACGTTGTTGTGGAAGACCGGAGATGAAATACCTTGCCTATCCATCACTCCAAGAGAAAAATGTAAGTGGTAGAAAGAGAAGAACGAATACCAAATGTACCTTGACCGAAGTTGAAAGTGAATCAATGATCACTCCAATGTGGACAAGGAAATAGCACAATTGGTATCGATTATTGTCGGTTTCTCACACCTACACAAGTAAGGCTTATGGTGGAGCTCGATGAGGATAGTGGCACAAAAAATTTGATGCAAAATGTTAGCAAGAGTCAATAATGTTGAAAGAGATTCACAAATTCTCAAGTGAAACAAGTAGACCAATAGCAATATGTGGCACACAGAAACACACACACGAATAGATAAATGGGGTCGTGCAACCAAGGATGAGCACAAAATGTGGAATCCACGGAAAACGCTCGTGTTGCACAACTCAAGAGAGACACTAGCACGATTGCTCAATAGGCGGATATGACACTTGTGCACAACCTATAAGATGCAAAATGGATAACTTTCTATCCCAAGTATGATATGTATGCATGGTTCCCGGTGTTTCTCACAAGGTGATCCAAGATGATCTTATAATGCAATGCAGTATGATGCTATGGCTATTGCTTACGAGCTCTTTTCTCTTTCTCTTTTCCTTAAAAGCTTATTCGTTTTTTTGTATGGCCACTTTTGCACAATGCACAAACCAAGATAGCAATTGTATATATGCGGGAACAAACTTGTGGCACAAAGGATGATATGATACCAAGATGATACCGATATGGTATGGTATGTATGCAATGTATGGTGTAGATCACTAATATGCACAAGTAACATTGCCGGCAATACTCAAATGGCTAGTCCCGATAGGCAAGTGACGCAAAATGGGCTAGGGGTTATCAATGCAATGGCAAGGGAATATACAATGGCGGGATACCACGATACCAAGTTGATATGGAGGTTACCGTCCGTGTCGATGATGAGTGGCGGTGATCTTGATGGAGATACCAAGATGATGGAGACTCGTCCCTAAGTAGCTGAAAAACCTTAGGAAACGGAAGAACCGTGGACTCAAAATCTCAAAGGCAAATGTCAAATGGTGGTAGCGGGAATGTGGTGGTGGTTTTGTGGAAGCTCAATGGAATTGCGGAATGGCAATGATGGGTTTGTGGAGTACGCAATGCGGAAGTCGAGGGTAAGGTGGTGGACTATACACGGTGTCGGAGTTGGAAGAACGGTCCCTAAGTAGCCGAAACACCTTAGGAGACACAACTCACAACACTAACAAAATTGGGTTAAGTTGGGGTGGCGGAAGTGTATGGTGGACAAGCCTATGTGGAAGTTATGGTGGTGGTTGATGAAGAAGCAATCGTCCCTAAGTAGCCTAAACACCTTAGGAGACTCAAATCACAACTCAAACAACCACAAATGCTATAAGGAACAACAAGGGATAGGTTGCGAAAGTCGGTGATGGTTATGCGGAGGTTGTGGTGGAAACCCTAGGCAAAGATGCCAAAGTTCCAAAAATTTGATGGATTCAAATGGTAATGGTAGTATTTTTGTGTGGAGGGGGTGTCAAGAGCTTCAAAACGAGCTAAAGAACGTCAAAAACGGACTCGGATGAATTAGTTATGGACAAAACGGTGAAACACCGAAGGCTGAAATGCCAGGGGTTGGACATCCGGGGATTGGGCCGGATTTCCGGGGGTGTATGTCCAGAACCGTGCGGATTTTGCATTCCGGGTGCCGGATGTCTGGCCGGGGACCCAGATGTCCGGCCCGATGGCATGGATGTCCGGCCTTCGGCCCGGATGTCCGACCCGACGATCCCAGATGTCGTTTGGGGCGGAATTTTTCGAGTTGGGGGTGGAAATTGATGATTCCAAAGGCAAAATTGATGAGATTTCGTGGATGGAAAGTCGGTAAACTTGGGGAAATGTTAGATCCACTCGAAACAAGCAAATCCATGGATCAAAATCAACAAAACTTCATCAAACCAACAAATCACAAAAAATGGGGGCTATTTTTTGGTGGGGATTTTCGAATTTAGGACGAAATCAACAAAATTAGGCTAGAAAACAAGGGGGAGACTCCGAAATCGTGATCAACATGGCTCATGATACCAAGATGATATCATGAGATAAGTTTCCTCTGATACCAAGATGATGTAGGGTAGAACCCTAATCGCCCGATCTTTCACGAAAGGAGCGGATCCCGCGAAGAACACGAAGAACACGAGGAGGGGAACGAGGGAAAACACGGGGGAAACACTAAACCAACACGAATAAGTCACACATGTGCTAGATCCTCGAGTACATAAGGAAAGATACATGATCCACGGACAACTAAGGATGATACAAGGGTAGCCGGTCTTCTCCATGAGGAGGTCTTGAGTTCTTCCTTAAAAGGGGTCTTGGATCCAATTGGGGGATCTTCTCCAGTGGAGGCTCGAATCTCCAAGGAGAATGTAATCAAGTGGATGAGCAAAGCTCTCACACGAAATATGAGCTAATCCTTTGCTAACCCTAACTACAAGGAGTTGGGGAGTATATATAGTCTAAGACATGAAGGGGTAAGTGGGAAAGAGGGATACATGGGCCCTTGGCCCGTTCACTGTGCGCAGACAGGCACCGGATGTCCGGGCTGGGGGCTGGATGTCTGGGGCTTCGGGATGGGCCGGATGTCCGGGAAAGGGGCCGGATGTCCGGGCTGGCCTGGGTCTTCTAGATGCATTCGATGATGGAGGGGCTGGATTTCCGGGCGAAGGGGGCCGGATGTCCGGGGCTTCAGGAGGAGCCGGATGTCCAAGGTGATGGTCGGATGTCCGGGCTGCGTTGGGCCTTTGTGGTGCTCTCCGAATGGCCGATGCCGGATTTCCAGGGGTCAGGCCGGATGTCCGAGCAAGGGTCGGATGTTCGGCCGCTGTAGTAGCTAGCCCTTCTTCCTTCTCCTTCCTTCACTTTCGTGCACGCTTGGCCTTGGTCCTTGGGCTCTCCATGGTCTCCTCGGGTGTACCTTAGTATGCACAAGGTCCGCGCTTGAAGTAGCATCCATGTCTTACATGCGGAAAAGAAGATTCAGAAAGGAGCGAGTTCACCTTTGGTCCAAAGGCGTATGCTTGAGTCTACATGGGGATGATCGTAGGATGCTCCGCGTTAGCATGTTCATGACTGTTGTCGCTCTCTAGCTGGTCGCTTCCCAGTCTTTTCTAACCTTCACCTATACTAAGCGGGAATACTGCTTGTGCATCCAAGTCCATAAACCCCAAAGTTATTCCATATGAGTCCACCATACCTACCTATATACGGTATCTTCCTGCCGTTCCAAGTAAATTTGTATGTGCCAAACTCTAAACCTTCAAATAAACATTCTGTTTTGTATGCTTGAATAGCTCATGTATCAACTAGGGTTGTCCGTATCTTCCATGCTAGGCGGGTTATTCTCAAGAGGAGTGGACACCGCTCCTCACTCACGAGAAAATGGCTGGTCATCGGGATGCCCAGTCCCATGCTTTATGCAAATCAAATCAAAATAACTACAAAAAAACTCCCCCGAGACTTTTGTTAGTTGGAGGCACTCGTTGTTTCGAGCAAGCCATGGACTGATGCTTGTTGGTGGAGGGGGGTATAAACTTTACCATTCTATTTGGGAACCGCCTATAATGTGTGTAGCATGGAAGATATCGAGATCTCTCGGTTGTTATGTTGACAATGAAAGTATACCGCTCAAAATATTATTCATATCTATTTCAAAACCGAGCTCTGGCACCTCTACAAATCCCTGCTTCCCTCTGCGGAGGGCCTATCCATTTACTTTTATGTTGAGTCATCATCCTCTTATTCGAAAGCACCAGTTGGAGAGCACCATTGTCATTTGCATTCATTACTGTTAGTTTACATTGAGTATGACTTGACTGGATCTTTTTTACCATGAATTACAATGTCTAGTCAGTCCTTGATCTTTAAAGGTGCTCTGCATTTTTTTTGCGGTCTCAAAAAGGGCTAGCGAGATATCATCTTGTCATATCATATCATCATTATTTTGAGAAAGTGTTGTCATCCGAGATTTATTATTATTGCTCGCTAGTTGATTATGTCATTGCTATGAGTAAACATGAGACCTAAGTGTTATTGTGAATATGGTTAGTTCACAGTCTTTGCTGAAAACCTGAATGCTGGATTTACATATTTACAACAACAAGATCAAACAGAGTTTGTAAAAGTTTTTCTTTATCACTTTCAGTTTACCAACTGAACTGCTTGAGGACAAGCAAAGGTTTAAGCTTGGGGAGTTGATACTGTCGGGGTATGGGGTCCCGGCAAACCCTTAAGGTTCGAACACTGGGGTGCACGCGAAGTCTTTCCCTCCAACTGATCTACGCTCTAGCTCGCTAGGATCTTGCGGACGAACTCGACGAACTCACAACACAGAAAGACACGGGGTTTATACTGGTTCGGGCCACCGTTGTGGTGTAATACCCTACTCCAGTGTGGTGGTGGTGGATTGCCCCTTGGGCTGATGAACAGTACAAGGGAAGAACGGCCTCCTGAGGTTGAAGTGTTCTTGTGCGTAAGAACTTGCATGTGTCTCTCTTCAACTAAGGTCAATTCGTCCCTCGAGCTCTCCTTCGATCCTCCCCTCTATTGTGGTGGCTAGTCCTATTTATAGAGGCAATGGTCCTCTTCCCAAATATCGAGCGGGAAGGGAGCCAACAATGCGGGCTAATTTGAAGGGGGACAGCTAGTACAAGCTATCCTGACAAAAATAGTCTTCGCCTGCACAAAGTTCTGGTGGTGACGCTGTTTTGGGCTCCACGATGACATCCGTCTTACAGTCCTTGGTCTTGCTCTTCTTGCACCGAAATGGAAACCTTTGCCTGAGGCCTTGGTACTCTACGGCTGCGCTTGCCCCCTTTGCACCAAAGAGGAAACAAGTACACTATGTGTGCTGGCGCCCGCCTGGTGTCGATCGTCACGGCTCACGTCACGAGAACCTAGTGAGGTTTGCCTCGCCCTGATATCTCTGCTCCTCGTGAGCCTGCCTAGCTAGGCCACTCCAGAGGAGGTCTTGCATCGTCCGCCTCGCGAGGCTTGGCCCCTCGCGAGGGTCTTGGGTGCTTCGTTGGTGAGGATGGGCCGTATGGCCTGCTGGCTTAGCCGCGCAGCGGGCCGCAGGCAGGCAAGTCTGGGGACCCCTGTTCCCAGAACGCCGACAGATACGTCTCCGTCGTATCTACTTTTCCAAACACTTTTGCCCTTGTTTTGGACTCTAACTTGCATGATTTGAATGGAACTAACCCGGACTAACGCTGTTTTCAGCAGAATTGCCATGGTGTTATTTTTGTGCAGAAATAAAAGTTCTCGGAATGACCTGAAAATCAACGGAGAATTATTTTGGAATATATAAAAAATACTAAAAGAAAGATCCACGTCAGGGGGGCCTCCACCTGTCCACAAGGGTGGGGGCGCGCCTGCCCCCCTGGGCGTGCCCCCTACCTCGTGGGCCCCCTGATGCTCCATCGACCTTAACCCTGACTCCATATATTCACTTTCAGGGAGAAAAAAAATCAGGGAGAAGGATTCATCATGTTTTACGATATGGAGCCGCCGCCAAGCCCTAAACTCTCTCGGGAGGGCTGATCTGGAGTCCGTTCGGGGCTCCGGAGAGGGGAATCCGTCGCCATCGTCATCATCAACCTTCCTCCACCACCAATTTCATGATGCTCACCGCCGTGTGTGAGTAATTTCATCGTAGGCTTTCTGGACTATGATGGTTTGGATGAGATTTATCATGTAATCGAATTAGTTTTGTTAGGGTTTGATCCCTAGTATCCACTATGTTCTGAGATTGATATTGGTATGACTTTGCTATGCTTAATGTTTGTCACTAGGGCCCGAGTGCCATGATTTCATATTTGAACCTATTATATTTTCATCAATATATGAGAGTTCTTGATCCTATCTTGCAAGTCTATAGTCACCTATTATGTGTTATGATCCGTTAACCCCAAAGTGACAATAATCGGGATACTTACCGGTGATGACCGTAGTTTGAGGAGTTCATGTATTCACTATGTGTTAATGCTTTGGTCCGGTACTCTATTAAAAGGAGGCCTTAATATCCCTTAGTTTCCATTAGGACCCCGCTGCCACGGGAGGGTAGGACAAAAGATGTCATGCAAGTTCTTTCCATAAGCACGTATGACTATATTCGGAATACATGCCTACATTACATTGATGAACTGGAGCTAGTTCTATGTCACCCTAGGTTATGACTGTTACATGATCGATCGCATCCGGCATAATTCTCCATCACCGATCCAATGCCTACGAGCTTTCTATATATTGTTCTTCGCTTATTTACTTTCCGGTTGCTATTGTTACAATCACTACAAAACCCAAAAATATTACTTTTGCTACCATTACCTTTTGCCACCGTTACCACTACTATCATATTACTTTACTACTGAACACTTTGCTGTAGATATTAAGTTTCCAGGTGTGGTTGAATTGACAACTCAGCTGCTAATACTTGATAATATTCTTTGGCCCCCCTTGTGTCGAATCAATAAAATTGGGTTGAATACTCTACCCTCGAAAACGGTTACGATCCCCTATACTTGTGTGTTATCAATTTTATTTTCCCACACAAGACTTCAACATCTCTAACAATGCCAAGTGGTGTGATGGTGTCTCTATTAGCAAGTTTAACTGTAACATCTATGTCTTCTATTTCAGCGGGTGCTATATCATTCATAATTTCTTGACATAAGGTAAAAGGAATAGCACTCACGCTAGCACCTAAATCACATAAACCATGATAACAGTGATCTCCTATCTTAACTAAGACAACAGGCATGCCAACAACGGGTCTATGTTTATCCTTTTCATCGGGTTTGGCAATTCTAGCAGCTTCATCACATAAGTAAATAACATGCCCATCTATATTTTCTACCAGGAGATCTTTAACCATAGCAACACTAGGTTCTACATTGATTTGTTTAGCTGGTTTAGGTATTCTAATATAGCTTTTGCTGACCACAGTTAAAACTTTAGCATGCTCCTTTGTCCTAACAGAAAAAGGTGTTGATACGTCCATTTTGCATCATGTTTTCTTACTGTTATTTATGATGTTTTTATCCATAATAATGCTTTTTGGAGTAATTCTAATGCCTTTTCTCTCATAATATGCAAGGTATACGCAAAGAGGGAGAATTCTAGCAGCTGGAAATCTGGACCAGAAAAAGCTATGTCAGGCCACCTATTCTGCACAACTCCAAACAAGCTGAAACTTCACGGAGATATTTTATGGATTATTTGATGAATAATTGTGCAAATAACTACCATAGGGGGCCCACCAGGTGGGCACAACCCACCTGGACACACCAGGGAGCCCAGGCGCACCCTAGTGGGTTGTGCTCACCGAGGCCCACCTCCGGTGCCTGATACGTCTCCAATGTATCTACTTTTCCTAACACTTTTCCTCATGTTTTGGACTGTAATTTGCATGATTTGAATGAAACTAACCCCGAACTGACGATGTTTTCAATAGAACTACCATGGTGTTGTTTTTGTGCAGAAATATAAGTTCTCGGAATGGAACGAAACTTTGCGAGGAATTTTTATATAATAAATAAGAATTTCTGGAGCCAAGACCTACCGGAGAGGGGCACTTGGGTGGGCACAACCCACCAGGGCGCGCCCCCTCTCCTGGCATGCCCAGGTGGGTTGTCCCCACCTGGTGGCCCCGCAGACCCTAAAACCGACGCTATAAAATCCTATTTTATAGAAAAAATCATGGAGAAAGAATTATTGCTATCCACGAGACGGAGCCGTCGTCACCTCCTATTCTTCACCGGGAGGCCAGATCTGGAATCTGTTTGGGGCTCCAAAAAAGGGGATCTTTGTTCTTCGTCATCACCAACCCTTCTCTATCGCCAATTCCATGATGCTCCCCACTCGGAGTGAGTAATTCCTTCGTAGGATCACTGGTCGGTGAGGATTTGGATGAGATTCATCATGTAATCGAGTTAGTTTTGTTAGGGCTTCATCCCTAGTATTCACTATGTTCTTAGATTGATGTTGCTATGACTTTGCCATTCTTAATGCTTGTCACGTTGGGCCCGGGTGCCATGATTTCAGATATGAACCATTTATGTTATCACCACTATATCCATGTTCTAGATCCAATCTTGCAAGTTATAGTCACCTACTACGTGTTATGATCCGCCAACCCTGGAGTGACAATAGTCGGGACCACTCCTGGTGATGACTGTAGTTTGAGGAGTTCATGTATTCACCGTGTGATAATGCTTTGTTCTGGTTCTCTATTAAAAGGAGGCCTTAATATCCCTTAGTTTCTAATAGGACCCCGCTGCCACGGGAGGGTAGGACAAAAGATGTCATGCAAGTTCTTTCCATAAGCATGTATGACTATTTACGGAAATCATGCCTACATTATATTAATGAACTGGAGCTAGTGCCGTATCACCCTAGGTTATAACTGTCTCATGATGAATATCATCCAACAAATCACTGTTCCAATGCCTATGAATTTATCTTATATTGTTCTTGCTAAGTTACTACTTCTGTCATCACTATTACACTTGCTACAAAATTACTGCTATCACGGTTACCGTTACTATTGCTTCTATCACCACTATCAAAACTACCATATTACTTTGCTACTGATTGCTTGCTGCAGATAATTAATCTCCAGGTGTGGTTGAATTGAGGACTCAGCTGCTAATACCTTCAAATATTCTTTAGCCACCCTTGTGTCGAATCTATAGATTTGGGTTGAATACTCTACCCTCAAAAACTATTGAGATCCACTATACTTGTGGGTTATCAAGACCTTTTTTGGCGCCATTGCCGGGGAGCATAGCTATATTTGTTGAGTCACTTGGGATTATTATCAATCTATCACTATGAAGATTCTGAAGGATGCTAAGACCAAGATTTGTCCCTCAAAGACGAGGGGAGGTAAGGAACTGCCATCCAGTTCTGCTTTAGATTCACCTTCTGTTATAAGCAAACTTGCAACACCACCACATGCTATTAATCCTGATATGTCACAAGTTATTGATGATGCTACTTCTGCTATGGATAATGCTTATGATGATGATAGTACCTTGCTTGATAACGATGATGTGCCACTTGGTGAATTTCTTGATAAACAAATTACTAGAGTAATACAACATGATGTTGTTGAATCTGATGATGAGCTTGAAACTGAAACTCCTGAAACACCTGCTAGAACTAGCCCTCCTAGATATGAATTGCCTAAGGTACCGGAAGGTTATGTTATGAGTGAAGAGACAACTAGAGATATTCTTGCTTGCAGAGATAGAGATGATCTAGAGAAATTATTATGCAAGTATAAAGAAAATTCTCTGAATGCTAGAATGAAATGTGATCCTAAGTTTGCTACTTCACCTATCTTTATTGACGATAAGGATTATGAATTCTCTGTCGACCCAGAGTTAATTACTTTGGTTGAATCTGATCCTTTCCATGGTTATGAAACTGAAACTGTTGTGGGACATCTTACTAAGTTGAATGATATAGCCAACCTTTTTACTCATGGTGAGAAAACTCGCTATTACTTTATTCTCAAATTATTTCCTTTCTCATTAAAGGGTGATGCTAAAGCTTGGTACAATACTCTTGCTCCTACTTATGTGCGTTGTCCCCACGATATGATTTATTACTTCTTTGAAAAATAATTTCCTGCTCATAAGGAACAAGCTGCCTTACAAGAAATATTTAACTTTGTGCAAATTAAAGAAGAGAGTCTCCCACAAGCTTGGGGGAGGCTTTGCCAATTACTTAATGCTTTGCATGATCATCCTCTTAAGAAAAATGAAATACTTGATATCTTCTATAATGGACTAACCGATGCTTCTAGGGACTTCCTAGATAGTTGTGCTGGTTGTGTTTTTAGGGAACAAACTGTTGGGCAAGCAAAAGAATTATTGAATAATATATTGAAAAATTATGATGATTGGACTCTTCCTGAACCATCGGCTAAACCCACTCCGAAGAAGAGGGGTATATTATATCTCAGTCCTGAAGATATGCAAGAGGCAAAGAAATCTATGAAGGAAAAAGGTATTAAAGCTGAGGATGTTAAAAATGTACCCCCTATTGAAGAAATACATGGGCTTAATACACCACCGCTACCTAAGGTGGTAGAGGTAAATTCTCTAATGAAGTTCAATGATAATGACAATCCTCACAGTATGCATCCTAGCCAATGCCTTTATGAGTTTGAAAATTATATTAGAAAACAAGATCACTTCAATGCAAATGTTATGAAACAATTGAAATACAATTCTAATATGATTGCTCGCTTGAGTGACTTGTTATTTAGAATATCAAATGATATTAGAGGTGTTGGAAAGCATGCTTCTATGGTTCAAACTCAGTTAGAACAAGTTGCTAAATCTCAAAGAGAATTGCTTGATGAAATGAATAATAATATGCATGACTTTGCTGTTAGAGTTGCAACTAGAGGAGGTAAAATGACTCAGGAACCACTTTATCCTGAGGGACACCCAAAAAATTGAACAAGATTCACAAAGAGCTAACACTAGTGCATCTAGTCCTAGAAAGAAAAAGAAAAAGAAAAATGATAGGACTTCGCATGCTCCTAGTGAACCTGAAATAGAGAAACCTCCTGATAATGATAAGGAAACTTCTATCTCTGATGCTGAAACTCAGTTTGGTAATGAACATTCACCTTGTGAAAATGAAAAAGATAATGCTGATGTTCATGAAGATGCTCAACCAAATAATAAAGAACTAGACAATGATGTTGAGATAGAACCACCTGTTGACCTTGATAACCCACAACCTAAGAATAAAAGGTATGAGAAAACAAACTTTGTGGCTAGAAAACATAGTAAAGAAAGAGAACTGTGGGTTCAAAAACCTACGCCTTTTCCACCTAAGTCAACTAAAAAGAATGATGATGAAGAATTTGAATGCTTTGCTGAAATGCTGAGGCCAGTCTTTTTGCGTACTCGCTTGACCGATATCCTTAAAATGCCTCCTTATGGAAAGTATATGAAAGACATCATCACTAATTAAATAAAAATATCGGAAGCTGAAATCTCCACTATGCTTGCTAATTATAATTTTAAAGATGGAGTACCTAAAAAACTTGGAGATCCGGGAATACCAACTATACCTTACTCTATCAAACAGAATTATGTGAAAACTGCTTTGTGTGATGTAGGAGCTGGTGTTAGTGTTATGCCTTTCTCTTTATATAAAAGACTTGATTTCAATAAACTCACACCTACTGAAATATCTTTGCAAATGGCTGACAAATCAACTGCCATACCTATTGGTATCTGTGAGGATGTGCCCGTTGTTGTTGCTAATGTTACTATTTTCACTGACTTTGTTATACTTGAGATGCCCGAGGACGACAACATGTCGATTATCGTTGTTAGACCCTTCTTGAATACTGTAGGGGCTGTTATTGATTGCAATAAAAGCAAGGTCACTTTTCATATCAATGATAATGAGCATACGGTGCACTTTCCGAAGAAACTATTCCAAGTGAATGGTATTAATGTTATTGAAAAACCGCCAACAATAACTATTGGAAGTTTTCAAATACCTTTACCTACTGTCAAAAAGAAATATGAAATGCTTATTGTTGGGGACATTCATATCCCCATTGAGGTAACTTAGTGATTTCCAAAAGTTCTACGGTTTCATGCTAATCGAAAGTGGTTGTTAATAAGACATGATCGACCTTATTAATGGATAATTTTTGAACGGTATGAAGTTGATGAATTTAGTAAGCACTACCTTCTGTCCCTACTTTTTGTTTTATTTTTTTATTAGTTAAATAAAATAAAATGCCATGTTTTGTTTGTTTTCTGATTTTCCCATGCAATAAAAAAATGACCCAAAAATAAAAGTTCTCAGAATGCCCTGGAAATTTAATACGATTTTTTCTGAATATTTATGAATTTTTGGTGCAAATAACATCAGAGGGAGGTGCACCAGGTGGGCACAACCCACTTGGGTGCGCCAGGACCCCCAGGCGCGCCCTGGTCGGTTGTGGTCCCCACGTGGGCCCCCTCACTTATCTCTTTACACCACATCATCACTTACCTCCAAAAAAATCTCCATTGCTCTCTCTCTCGTGTTCTTGCTCTCAAACCCGCGGATTTTGATCTCTTTGCTCGAAGCTCCATTTCCGAAACTGTTTCGGGGGATTGTTGCTTGGTATGTGACTCCACCATTTGTGAAATTAGTTTTTGTTTTAGTGGTTTATATTTTGAATAATTAGCTACTCTTAGTGTTGTTGTAGATAAGCTTGGATGTTGAATTCTTAGAGTTCTAAGTAGTTTGAATGCTTGATATGGCATCTATGTATCCCTATGAGTAGTTGGTATCATTTTTGTGAAGTTTTGTTGAGAAAATTTTGTGGGCTAATAAATTTCATAATTTTGTTCATAGGAAAACCATGAATATCTTTAGGAAGTTTGGCTCTAAGAAGAAATCCAAGGGTGTTACTGGGGAGTCATCCGACGGTGATCTTCATCCTCGGAGGTTGGCGGAAGTACGGCCATGTGAATGGCTGCACACCCCATTCCTGGAAGAGGCTGGTATCCTTCAGGAGTTCACACAATATGCTGCTAATGCCAGCCTCACCGACTTCATCGTAGATGAGTGTGAACAACACCAAATCCTCACAAACATCTTTGTTCAAAGTTTTACTTTCCTTCCTAGGAATAATCCTCCTGAAGTGAGTTTTGATTTATATGCTGAAAACCATCGCATACCACTTACTGAATTTTGTGTCATATGCATGATCCCTTCCGATGGGAGTTTAGCCGAGCCTAGGCCGGCGGAGTTTGAGAATTTTTATCGCACTTTGACAATGGGAGATGATAGAGGGGTGTCAGTTATCACTACCGCTCGATTGCATTTTCCTACGGTTTATTACTTTTCTCTTTTCATTGCAAAATGCTTGCTTGCTAGGGAGAAGGTGGGTGCGCTCAGCTCACCAGATTTTGTTGTTTTGTGTCGTGCATTAGAGGGCGACAACACTTATAGCTTGGGGGCTACTGTGGCTCGTCGCCTCCACCTTAATAAATCCAAGGATGGAATTCATGGTGGGATTTATGCTACTCATTTGGCGGCTCACTTCGAGGTTGAGATACGCCCTCATGATTACCCTCTGACCAAGGTTTACCTAGACCGTGCTGCCATGGATCACCACCATTTTACTGATAATAAATCTCCTAACATTCCTATTCCTTATAACCTGGTTTTTAGCATTGAAACTCGTGATATTATTCCACTGCCTGCTCCTGCTTTGTTTGATTCTATTGCCAGGAGCGGATATAGGATTATGCCTGCAGATATCATCGCCTACCGGAACACTTAAGCTGTTGTAGAGGTAGTGGAGGAGCCTCAGCAGTGGGATCAGTGGATGCCTGCTCCTTAGTACCCCTACTACCATCGAGTCTACTGACCGATTACCAAGTTAGGCCAAAAGCCTAAGCTTGGGGGAGTACGTGTTTCTCACCGACATTACATTCATGTCCACTTATTCCAGTTGTCGGTGTCCATACTTTTTCATTGTATCATCCATGTTTAGACTTATTTTTATTCCTTTCTTCTTGTGTGTTTGAAAAACTTTAGAAAAAACAAAAAAATAGTTGTAGTTAATTTACTTTCTATGCTTGCTTAGCTGTAATGTTAAAAATAAAACCCAAAAAGATTTCCTTGTTCTTCTTTTGCTTGTTGGGAGCTTTCCCGTGTAAATAGTTTTTCTCATCTTTTTCTTTTCCCTTTTATTTGCTTGTTAAAGAAAACCAAAAACTCCAAAAATATTTCAGTGTGTTTCTCTGAATTTCTTTTCTTTTTATTTGAGTCGTACCGAGGAGAAGACCACAATGAAAATGTTGAGTGGCTCTCATATGAATAATTGTTGATCTAATAAATAGCCCATTTTACCTTGTCTTCTACTGTTAAATAAAATGTTTGCAGATTCCAGCTTAGTCCATGGCACTCTTGCACTATTATTATTTTCACACCGTTCGGTCGTGCAAGTGAAAGGCAACAATGATGACATTCGATGAACTAGTTATGGCAGAGAGAAACTGGTATGAACTCGACTTGTTCTGTTTGTGTAAATATGTTTAACCTAGTATCCATGATTCAGCCCATTATGATTAAACATGTTTGCAATGACAATTAGATATTATAGTTTCTCATGCCATGCATAAGTAGCTGGGAGTGAATAATGATTTATCTTGGATATCAACATTGTGTTAAAATGATTGTGATGTAGTATGACGATATGGCATCCTCCTCTGAATGTTTGAGTGGCTTGACTTGGCACATGTTCATGCATGTAGTTGAATCAAAACCAACATATCCTCTATGATATTTATGTTCATGGTGAACATATCCTACTCATGCTAGTGTCCAATGTTACTTATGCATAATGCTTGTTCATGATCGTTGTTGCTCTCTAGCTGGCCGCTTCTCAATCTAATTGCTAGCCTTCGCCTGTACTAAGTGGGAATTCTGCTTGTACATAAAAAACCTTGAACCCAAAGTTATTCCAGATGAGTCCACCATACCTACCTATATGCAGTATTACCCTGCCGTCCTAAGTAAATTTGCATGTGCCACCTCTAAAAACTTCTTAAAAATATCCTTTTTGTGTGCCTGGATTGTTCATGGAATGACAGGAGGTGGTCGGTATCTTGCATGCTAAGCGGGTTATTCTCAGGTCAAGTGTTTATTCACTTTCCATCACACGAGAAAAGGGCGGTAATAGGGATTCCAAGTCCCGAACTCAAAAATGCAAATAATTAAACAAAACTCCCCCAGGATTGTTGTTGGTTTGGACGGCACGCGTTCTTTCGGACAAGCCGTGGAATGTGATTGTTGGTGGAGGGGGAGTAAACATTTACTTTTATCGTTTGGGAACCGCCACTAGTGTGTTTAGCATGGGAGATATTGATAACTGATGGTCGTGAAGTAAATGAGAAGGGTGCATGTCTCAAAATATCATTTATCTCTGTTTTAAAAACTTGAGCTCTGGCACCTCTGCAAATCACTGCTTCCCTCTGTGAAGGGACTATCTATTTACTTTTATGTTGTGTCATCACCTTCTAAAACAAGCGCTAGAACCTAAGAGCACAGCTATCCGGACATATGCATTGTGTGTAGCTAATGTTGGGTGCATCATGACTGGATCTTTTCTACCATGAAGTACAATGTTTAGTCGTTGCTTGGACTTTGGAGGTGCTCTGCATTTATGTTTTACGGTCTCAGAAAGGGCTAGCGAGATACCATTATTGTCATATTATATCATGGTTGTTTTGACAACGTGTTGCCGTTTGAGATACCATATTATTGCTTGCTAGCTGATTATGTCATTGATATGAGTTAATATCATCTTTAAGAGTTATTGTCAGCATGGTTGGTTATAATATTGGCTGAAAACATGGGTGTTGTTTAAGCTTATTTATGCAAACAAGAGCAAAAGAGTTCGTAAAAGTTTTTCTTTTTCACTTTCAGTTCATCAACTGAATTGCTTGAGGACAAGCAAAGGCTTAAGCTTGGGGGAGTTGATACGTCTCCAACGTATCTACTTTTCCAAACACTTTTCCTCTTGTTTTGGACTCTAATTTGCATGATTTGAATGAAACTAACCCCGGACTGACGTTGTTTTCAGCAGAACTACCATGGTGTTGTTTTTGTGCAGAAATAAAAGTTCATGGAATGAAACGAAACTTTGCGAGGAATTTTTATATAATAAATAAGAATTTCTAGAGCCAAGACCTACCGGAGAGGGGCACCTGGGTGGGCACGACTCACCAGGGCGCGCTCCCCTCTCCTCGCGCGCCCAGGAGTGTTGTCCCCACCTGGTGGCCCCGCAGACCGTGAAAACGACGCTATAAAATCCTATTTTTCCAAAAAAAATCAGGGAGAAAGAATTATCATGATCCACGAGACGGAGCCGCCGTCACCTCCTGTTCTTCATCGGGAGGCCAGATCTGGAGTCCGTTTGGGGCTCCGGAGAGGGGGGTCTTCGTTCTTCGTCATCACCAACCCTTCTCCATTGCCAATTCGATGATGCTTCCCATTGGGAGTGAGTAATTCCTTCGTAGGCTCGCTGGTCGGTGAGGAGTTGGATGAGATTCATCATGTAATCGAGTTAGTTTTGTTAGGGCTTGATCCCTAGTATCCACTATGTTCTTAGATTGATGTTGCTATGACCTTGCCATGCTTAATGCTTGTCACTTTGGGCCCTGAGGAAGGCCTGGATTAGGGGGTCTCCGGACAGCCGAACTATCTCCATTGGCCGGACTGTTAGACTATGAAGATACAAGATTGAAGACTTCGTCTCGTGTCCGGATGGGACTCTACTTGGCGTGGAAGGCAAGCTAGGCAATATGGATATGGATATCTCCTCCTTTGTAACTGACCTTGTGTAACCCTAACCCTCTCTGGTGTCTATATAAACAAAAGGGTTTTAGTCCATAGGACAACAATCACAACATACAATCATACCATAGGCTAGCTTATAGGGTTAGACTCTCTGATCTCGTGGTAGATCTACTCTTGTACTACCCATATCATCAATATCAATCAAGCAGGACGTAGGGTTTTACCTCCATTAAGAGGGCCCGAACCTGGGTAAAACATCGTGTCCCCTGCCTCCTGTTACCATCCGGCCTAGACGCACAGTTCGGGACCCCCTACCCGAGATCCGCCGATTTTGACACCGACATTGGTGCTTTCATTGAGAGTTCCTCTGTGTCGTCGCCGTTAGGCTTGATGGCTCCTACTATCATCGATAGCGATGCGTTCCAGGGTGAGACTTTTCTCCGTGGACAGATCTTCATATTCGGCGGCTTTGCACTGCGGGCTAATTCGCTTGGCCATCTGGAGCAGATTGAAAGCTACGCCCCTGGCCGTCAGGTTAGATTTGGAAGTTTGAACTACACGGCCGACATCCGCGGAGACTTGATCTTCGACGGATTCGAGCCACAGCCGGGCGCGCCGCACTGTCACGATGGGTATGACCTAGCTCTGCCGCCGAATAGTACCCCAGAGGCCGCGCCCGCATCAGCTCCGACCCTTAGCTCGGAGCCAACTGCGCCAATCGATGATGGGTGGTTAGACACCACCTCAGGGGCTGCAGTCTCAACGACGATCGAGCCGAACACCTGCCTAACCCTCTGCACAGCTCGTGACTCCAAGGTGCCGGACTCTTTTGCGGACTCCGAACCATCTGCGCCCCTACCAATCGAATCCGATTGGGCGCCGATCATGGAATTCACCGCCGCGGATATCTTTCAGTACTCGCCCTTCAGTGACATTCTGAATTCACTAAGGTCTCTCTCTTTGTCAGGAGAGCCCTGGCCGGATTATGGCCAACAGGATTGGGATGCGGACGACGAAGAAATTCGACGCCCACGCACCACCCACTTAATAGCCACTATCGATGACTCAACCGACATGCTCGACCTCGACTCCGAAGACATCGACGGTATGGACGACGATGCGGGAGGCCAAGAGGAACCACCGCCCACAGGGCGCTGGACGTCCACCTCATCATATGACGTATACATGGTGGACACACCAAAAGAAGACGACGACGAGGAACGGAAGGATGCACCGACGGCTTGTTCCCTCGAGAAGTAGTCAAAGCGACGGCGCCGCCCCAAATCCCGCCTCGGCAGAAATAGCGATCATACAGACCCAGCGTTGGAGCAGGGCGTGTAAGTGCATCTAGTGCCACCCCTAGTTGGTTTTGGAGTATTGACGACAAACCTAGTTGACGGACTAATGTGTTTGTGAGAATTGCAGGATAACACAGGTAGAAGTCCCTCATTGATTCGATTTTACTACCAGAGATGACCCGTAAAAATGTATGAAGACATTGAAGCCAAAGGTGGTATATGAAGATATTCACATTGAAGACTATGACAAAAGAAGACACGTTATGAAGTCTATGGAGCTCGAAGACTTAGATCTTTCGTGGTTCTTTTTCTTTTGTGTTGAGTCATAGGAACCACCGTACTGTTAAGTGGGGTCCAGGAGAACCAGTCAGAATGACTGAAGTGATGCCTAAACCAAAAACCTATGTCTTCGAGTGAAGACAATGAGAGCGAATCTTGTCCAGAGCCGGACAAGTCAGCTTTGCTTGTAGCCCAAGTAAAGTTGCCATGAGAGTTTGAAATCTGACCGTTGAGACATGTGTTAGTTCCTTAGAGACCCAGGGTCATTTCGGACAAATCAGGTCGGGTTGCCAAGTGGCTATAAATAGCCCACCCCCTACAACCATAAACGGTTGGCTGCTCAGATTTCAGTGCACGGCTTTTGTTGTTTGAGAGCAACCCACCTCGAAGCCTTTGAGAGAAAATTCCTAGCGAGGAGAAAAGCCCTAACCACCCAGAGCCAGAGAACATTGGGCATCACTTAAGTCTTCTTGTCTGTGTGATCTGAAGACTTATTACACTTGAGGACTGTGAATCCTCCAGACGGTTAGGCGTCGCATTCAGAGCATCCAAGAGACATTGTGGATTGCCAGTGAACGAAGTCTGTGAAGGTTTGGGAGTCTACCTTGAAAACTTACCAGAGTGATTGGGCGAGGACTATGTGACCTTAGCTCAAGGAGAATACGGTGAGGACTTGGTGTCCTGAGCTACGTGTTCAGGACTGGGTGTCCGGGACTGTGTGTCCTAAGGTTTAAATTCCTAGCCGCTCCAACCAGACGTACAGTTGTCACAGCAACTGGAACTGGTCCAACACATCATTGTCTTCAACGAGTCACCGGTTTCATCTTCACTTCTTTTTTCTTACTGTTACTCATTGTGAAGCCATTGCATGCTTGCTCTATCTTTTGTCTTCACAACGTGAATGTATGATCTGTTTGGCTTCATAACTTCTTCCTACCTAATCCTTATTACACTGCAGCTGTTTGTCTTTGTGCTTTCACTCTATTGAATACTTGACCATGGCTTGCCTAGTGTAATCTAACTTCCGCTGCATAGTAATAGGCAAAATCTTCGCTGTTTGTCTTCATAACTCCCATGTTTTGAAGACTTTCATAAAAATCGCCTATTCACCCCCCCCCCTAGTCGATATAACGCACTTTCAATTGGTATCAGAGCAAGGTGCTCCCTTGTTCTATGTGATTCGGTTTAACCACCTGGAGTTTTAGCTATGTCGACTGCAGGGATAATCAAAGTCTCCGCTGCGTGCCCCGTCTTCGATGGAACTGAATATCCCTACTGGAAGAATAAGATGCGCATGCATCTTGAAGCCATTGACGTCGACCTATGGTATGTCGTCGAGAACGGCGTTCCCAAGGCTGGAGAAGGTGTCACTGCTGCTGATGTCAAGAAGTTCACTCAACTGGACTCTACTGCCAAAAATATCATCTATGGTCATCTGACAAAAGGACAGTATGGCCGTGTGAGTGCCTTGAAGACATCCAAGCTGGTCTGGGACTGGCTCTCCAAGGTCAATGAAGGCATCTCAACCCAGACAGATCAGAGAATCATTGTTCTTCGCAACCTCTTCAACCGCTTCAAGCGAAATGACAATGAGAATGTCCAGCACACATTTTACCGGCTCACTGACATCACAAATGAGCTTCAAGCCCTCGGCGCCACTGAGATCACCAAACATGAAATCGTCAAGACGCTGCTGAGATCACTTGATAGTTCGTTTGACATTCTAGCCCTGATGATTCAAGAACGTCCTGATTTCAAGACACTCGATCCGTCTGACATACTTGAGAGGCTCAACACACATGAGTTTCAGCTTTCTGAGAAAAGAGATATCTACGGTCCAAACTATGGGCGAACTCGTGCCTTGAAGGCAAAAGCTGTTTCCTCATCTGAAGAAGAATTTGACAGCAGTTCTGATGATCCTGAAGACATTGGAAGGGAACTTGCAATGCTAGTGAAGAAGTTCCAAAAATTCACCAAGAAGAAAGGCTTCAGAAAATTTTCACGATCAAGCTCAAGGAATGATGAAGCTTCTGCTCATGACTACAAGAAGAAAACATGTCACAAGTGCAAGAAAACTGGACACTTCATCTCTGAGTGTCCACAGTGGGACAATGAGAACAGAAGGAAGAAGAAGAGCAAGGAATATGATTCTGACGACAAGAAGAAGAAGAAATACTCAAAGTCTTCTTCCAAGTCTTCCTCAAAGTCTTCATCACACAAGAAGAGCTCATCTGGCAAGGCACGTGCGTTTGTTGGCAAGGAAATGGATTCAGAGGAGGAGTCCGCTTCTGAGGAGGCAGAGGTGGAATCTGAGGAGGAGTCTGATTCTGGCATTGCGAGTCTGGCTACAGCATACGTCGCCAAGTCCATCTTCAACACTGAAGACAATGACTTCATCACCGACACTGATGCAAATGACAAGAACGACTCCACTCCTACCTACTGCTTCATGGCACGCGGTGCCAAGGTAAACACACGCACTACTCGCTATCAAACATCTAGTGACGATGACTCTGACTGTGATTCAAAACCCAGCTACAAAACACTTGCTAAAATTGCAACTGAACAACAGAAAGCTATGGAACATATTCAAAAACTGTTAGACAGAAGCGATGATCTGTTGGGTGCTGAAATGACAAAATCTGAATCCTTAATTGAAGACATAAAAAATCTTCACGTTAAGTATCAGGAACTTGAAGATCGTCTTGATACTCTCTCAACAACTCATGTAAAGCTTTCCTATGATTATCTTCAAAGGAAGCAAGAACTTGAGAAATTGAGAGTGGCTCATGAAGATCTTCAAAAGGAAAACGAATCACTTCGTGCCGAACAGATCAGTTCCGCTCAGGAAGGATTTGAACCACCATGTCTTAAATGCATTGAGCGTGATAATGCTACTTCTGTTGCTAAATGTTCCACTACTACTGCTGTTGCAATATCTTCAACTGTTGATGTGGTAACTAACCCCTCTGCTGAGGATACCACTTCTATTGCTGATGAGAATGCTAGGTTGAAGACATTGCTTGAAACAGGGATGTACAAAAGTCTTAAAGGACATCAGACATTATGTGATGTCCTCAAGAAGCAGATTCTGAACCGAAACCCTAGGAAAGAGGGTGTTGGGTTCGTAAGGAAAATAAATGCAGATGGCTCTTACTGGAAACCTGAGCAGTACCCCAAAACCACATGGGTTGCTGCAAAGGAACCTTTAGCAGATCCATCCAATTTATCTGGCTTCACATGTGCTAACCCCATTATTATTGATGAATCCTTTGATGCAAACTATAAACTGTTTAAGAATCAGAATGGTGAAGTGTTTGCCAGGTACATTGGTACTAACTGCAGGAATGGACCGCCTATGAAGAAGATCTGGGTTCCGAAAAAGTGTCTAGAAAATCTTCCTGTGAATGTCTTCATGACACCTCACTTGAAGAAGACAAACCTCAGACCAAAGGCTTCATACGGTCCAAAGGCTTCATACAAACAGAGGACTCACCTGAGTCACACTAACGCAAATGTTTTGCAGGGAAACCATACTCAGGCATATGAATATGAGAGCGGTTCATCGAACCATCATGTTCATATGACCAAAAGTTATTCTGCTTATTCCTATGAGTATTATTGTCCACCTGCAAGACTGTTTGCTAAGGCTTCAAAGCCAAAATTCTCAGATGCTGCACTTATACTTATTGCTTCTAAACCACCCTTGAAGATGTGGGTGGTTAAGAAAACTTAACTCTCTTTTGCAGGGAAAGGTCTCCAGCAGAAAAACAAAATCTTCTGACGCTATTGCTGGGGACCTTAAAAATCTTGTAGGGCGCAAGATAAAATGCCCGAATGGCATCATTATGCACTTCGTTCCTGAATCGCATGCTACTCTCCCTATTAGTCCTAATCTGGATCTAAGTTTTCATAACCCACTGGTTCGTCAAATGTTTTTGCTTCACAATTCTCTTCGTGAAGCCTATCCCCCTAACTGCACTGTAGGGTATGACACTAGCGTCTTCAAAGTCTTCAGAATGGATTATTGACAGTGGGTGTACAAATCACATGACAGGCAAAAGAAGCCTTCTTATGGACTCAACCTTACGTCCATCCGTCAAGAGCCACATCACATTTGCTGACACTGGTAAAAGTAAGGTATTGGGTCTAGGTAGAGTTGCAATCTCAAAGGATCAACACATGGATAAAGTCATGCTTGTTGAATCCCTTGGCTTCAACCTAATGTCTGTCTCAATGCTTTGCGATTTGAACATGATCGTAATGTTTGGAAAATATCGTTGCCTAGTACTAATGGAATCTGACAAGTCTCTAGTGTTTGAAGGGTATCAAAAAGATGATCTGTACGTGGTAGATTTCTCAGCAGGGCCACAACTTGCAGTATGTCTTCTTGCAAAAGCTTCAGAATGCTGGCTTTGGCACCGGAGGCTTGGGCATGCTGGCATGAGGAACCTCCACACCCTTGCGAAGAAGAAGCATGTCATAGGCATCGAGGGCGTCAAGTTCAAGAAAGATCACTTATGCGGTGCCTGTGAAGCAGGGAAGATGACAAGGGCAAAACATCCTTCGAAGACAATCATGACTACTACTCAACCCTTCGAACTGCTCCACATGGATCTTTTCGGCCCCACTCACTACTCAACTTTTACTACTACTGCTTGCCTCTATGGCTTCATCATTGTTGATGATTACTCTAGATATACTTGGGTGCACATAATCCTTTACAAGACTGAAGTGCAGGATGTCTTCAGACGCTTCGCCAATCGTGCTATGAACAATTTTGGCGCCAAGATAAAACACATCAGAAGTGACAATGGCACTGAATTCAAGAACACTGGCCTTGATACATATCTTGATACCTTGGGCATCACACATGAATTCTCAGCTCTGTACACGCCACAGCAGAATGGCGTCATCGAACGCAAGAACAGAACACTCATTGAGATGGCCAGAACAATGCTAGATGGATACAAGACTCCAAGAAAATTCTGGACTGAAGCCATTGACACTGCATGCCATACAATCAATCGTGTTTATCTTCACAAGCTTCTGAACAAGACATCTTATGAGCTTCTAACTGGCAAGAAGCCAAATGTCAGTTCCTTCAGAGTATTTGGCATAAGGTGCTGGATCAAGGACCCACACCACACCTCAAAGTTTGCACCAAAAGCACATGAGGGCTTTATGCTTGGATATGGAAAGGATTCGCACTCCTACAGAGTCTTCAATCTCTTTCATTACAAAGTGGTTGAAACAGTGGATGTGCGGTTCGATGAGACAAATGGTTCACAAAGAGAGCAACTGCCAAATGTGCTAGATGAGATTCCAGCTAGTGAATCAATCAAGCTAATGGGAACTGGAGAGATTATACCTTCTGAAGCTCATCCTGAAGAAGAACTTATCATCTCAGCACCTGATCAACATGAAGACAATGCTCAGCCTGAAGACATTCCTCCCAACAACAACACAGATCAGCAAGAGCAAAGTCTTCGCCCTGTACATCCTCGTGTTGCCAATGAAGTGCAAATTGACAGAATAATTGACAGCATCAATGCACCTGGTCCACTCACTTGTTCAAGGGCAACTCAGCTAGCAAATTTCTGTGGGCACTTCGCATTCGTCTCAATATCAGAACCCAAGAAAGTTGAAGAAGCCTTCATGGAACCTGAATGGATTCAAGCTATGCAAGAAGAGCTTCAACAGTTTGAGCTGAATAATGTATGGGAACTGGTTAAGCGTCCTGATCCACGGAAGCACAACATAATAGGCACCAAATGGATATACCGCAACAAACAAGATGAGCATGGTCAAGTTGTCAGAAACAAAGCTCGTCTCGTTGCTCAAGGATATACTCAAGTGGAAGGCATTGACTTCGATGAAACATTTGCTCCCGTGGCTAGGCTTGAAGCCATACGCATTCTGCTGGCCTATGCAAATCATCATAACATACTTCTATATCAAATGGATGTGAAAAGTGCCTTTCTTAATGGCAAGATTGAAGAAGAAGTGTATGTTGCACAACCGCCTGGCTTTGAAAATCCAAAACATCCTGACATGGTATACAAGCTCAACAAGGCACTATATGGCCTCAAACAAGCCCCTAGGGCCTGGTATGACACACTCAAATACTTCCTGAAGAGCAAAGGCTTCATACCTGGTTCCCTGGATCCCACTCTTTTCACGAAGACATATGATGGTGAACTGTTTGTGTGCCAAATATATGTGGATGACATTATCTTCGGCTGAACCAATCAGAAGTACAGTGAAGAGTTTGGATATATGATGCAAGAGCAATATCAGATGTCCATGATGGGGGAGCTAAAGTTCTTCCTTGGTCTTCAAATACGACAACAACGCAATGGCATCTTCATATCTCAAGAGAAGTATCTCAAAGATTGCCTGAAGAAGTTCGGTATGCAAGACTGCAAAGGCTTCACAACACCAATGCCAGCCAAACATCATCTAGGTCCTGACGACAATGGTAAAGAGTTCGATCAAAAGGTATACCGCTCCATGATTGGTTCTTTGCTTTATTTATGTGCATCTAGGCCAGATATTATGCTTAGTGTTTGCATGTGTGCTCGATTTCAAGCGGCACCAAAGGAGTCGCATCACTTAGCTGTGAAGCGAATTCTTCGATATTTGGCTCACACCCCAACTCTAGGATTATGGTATCCAAAGGGCTCAGAGTTTGATTTGGTTGGATTTTCGGATGCTGATTATGCTGGTGAAAAAGTTGATCGCAAGTCTACATCAGGCACATGTCACTTTCTGGGACGATCACTTGTATGTTGGTCTTCAAAGAAGCAGAACTGTGTATCTCTCTCCACTGCTGAATCTGAATACATTGCTGCTGGATCTTGCTGCGCTCAGCTTCTGTGGATGAAGCAAACACTCAAGGATTATGGCATTCATCTGAAGCAAGTACCACTTTACTGCGACAACGAAAGTGCCATCAAGATTGCCAACAACCCAGTTCAGCACTCGAAGACAAAGCACATTGAAATTCATCATCACTTTCTCAGAGATCATGTTGTGAAGGAAGACATTGATATCATACACGTCAACATTGAAGAACAATTGGCAGATATCTTCACCAAGCCCTTGGATGAGAAGAGGTTTTGCAAGTTACGGTGTGAGCTAAATATCCTGGAATCCTCAAATGTCCTGTGATCAGGCACACATCCTAACCCTTATGCATATTGATGACTTAGATGTGCAACACACGAAGTGAAGTATATCTTCAAATCAATGAAGACATGCATTCTAAGTGTGAATACATTAATGTGGAATTTGACTTCAGAGCGCCACGATAATTGTGCACCGTGTCTGGGTCTAATACTTCCTATACGATGGGTAACGCCACCACCATATGTTCTGTTTTGAAGTGTTTCACTCATGGCGTTACCTTGCAATGTCTTCACATTTGATTTGGCTTCGAACTCAACATATTTTCATGATTATCTTCACTATGTTGACTACAGATATATATATATATATATGCTAGTGTTCTGTCCTCTACAGCATTCACTTATAGCTATGTCTTCTTGGTTGAATCTTTCTGAACTAAGTGAATGCAATCGGACCCCAACATCTCTATGCTTTCTATCTCAAACTCTATCTCTCCAAGTCATATTCATTCTATTGAAACTGTCGAATGTCTTCACTGCGTCCTTGTCAGCAGAGGATATAGAGACAACCATAAAGTCCGTTTTCAATTCTCATTCCTCCACATAAAATCCAGAGAAGCAGGAACGACCGCCTGACAATCCAGGCGTGCGTGGGACGTGGAACAAACCCCAAACTTCCGCAAACAGGGCACACGTTCCTCAGATGCGAATCGCCAGGGGCACCTGTGTAATAGCACAGTGCCGCCCCTATGCTTATAAATTCACACTTACCGCGGTCATTATCTCCTTCTTCCACCCTCGCACGAACCCTAGCGCCACCGCTAGCTCTCGACGACGCCGGTGACGAAGCTCTTCGCTGCTGCAACCTCTCCGACGCCGTCCTCACGCCGACCGCGGACATCGTTCTCTCCGCTGTCGCTGTAGGTGTCTTCCATCGCCAAGTTAGGGCACGGAGGACTGAACTTCTCGGCATCATCTCCCACTTCCGTCTAGCAGTTCCAAGTGTGGTAAATAAAACTTCTTTTTACAGCCCCTTTTAATCTCATGGTTCTGTCACTTTCTACCATAAGAAGTTTATCTTCACACAAGTTAGATCTCTCAATCTGCATCTCATAACATGCCTAGTATATTCACTTGTGCTTCATGAAGTAGTTAGATTCCTCACTTGTACTGATCTGTGGGTTCGTACAAATATGGAACCAACTTCTTATCTATGAGTGAATGTCTTCGCACGATGAGGTCAATGTCTTCTAAACTGATTAATCTTCAAAACCTTCTGAGAATGCATATGAACTCTTCCCCTTCCCTCGCACCTTAATGCTGTCACTGGTACATGTCCGTGGGAGAATCCTTCGGTTCTCATAGTCTGCATTCATTTGCAGAATTCCTACAGCATCACATAAATTCTCCTGAAGCCAGTTCCTGTTGGTCCAACAAAAGAAAGCCTTTGAAGCCTTTGAAAGTTTTGAAGCCTTTCAAGTTAAAGTATATGGCTTCAGAAGCAGTAGCAAGGAAGGGGGGCAGACAGCGATGTGAAGGAACTTCCAAAGATCTGCCTGAAGACCTGGCAGAAATGTATAAAACAGATCCTGAAGAGAATTATGGGCAGCGCAAGACACGAATCCAATGGATTCGACGCTATTGGGCAGAACAATGGTTCAAATACCGCTTCGTCACCCAGGAGTATGCTGAGAAAAGTGCCATCAAGAGACCATGGGGGGACATCCTCTACAAGAATCTCATACCCAGGACCAGAGATGAAGCCATTGCTCAAGGCTTCTACCCATGCATGGTCCGAGGACCACAGCCTGATGATGCGCATCCGTCGTCACTCCTCTGGTGTCGTGACGACAATCTGTTCAAGCGCAACTTCCAGTTTGCCCAACAATCAGCGAAGCAGAACAAGAAGAAATTTGGGTTAAACTTCAACCCTGGTCCCTCAGCACCAAGGGCAGATGGCACACGCTACGCAGAACCCAATATCATCGGTCCGTATGCCAATCTTGAGGGCCTCATCACCCGCATCATAGTCCAAGGGACTGCCGTGAATGACCCTCCAGCTGACTCTGAGTCTGATGAAGCTCCTGCTGCACCGAAGCCAAAGCAGTCGAAGAAGCCAAAAGCTTCAAAGCCAGCCCCTTCATCAAAAATCTCACGGGCGAAGCCATTGGCAACTGCACCTCCTGAAGACAGTGTGCAGTCTGAAGACGTATCCCGCGTCTCCAAGCCCCATAAGGCCAAGGTGCCTCAGCCACACACCGGCAAAGAGCTCACAGCTGCTGCCATTCTGCGCAGCGAAGCATTGATCTGTCAAGTGATGAAGATCTTGGAGATGACGCTCTAGAGCAGCTCATCAAGAGCAAAGAAGAAGCTGAAATCTTCAACAATTTGCCTCTCTTTGATGTCTCCATCATCCACAACTTCATCGACGAATGGTTTTCCACACCAGACATAAGCTTCGAAGATCTGCAGCTGCCTGTTGGCCTCAGCGTCGCCTTCCAAGGCGCAATTGCTTCAGAACTTGCCATTGCCCAGCGCATAGTTGAACTGAAGCAGAAAATTGATCATGAAAAGGCTCAATTCAAGAAGAATATGGCCAAGCTCAGCGTGCAAGAAGTGAAGAGCTTCAAGACCATGTTGCATGAGCTCAAAGAAAATTTTCTGAAGAAGCGTGCAGAAGCTCAGGGCTCACGTGAGCGGATGAAGTCTCTGGCTGAAAGATGTGTACAAGCCTATAATGAGGCTGAGAAGCGCAAGGCACTTGGGCATCCTGGCATCGACCCCAAGATGGCTGCGAAGAAGAAGAAGAAGCCTGCTATGGCTGAACCAGAGGCACCTAGGCAAGAAGCAGTTCCAATTGTCTTCCCAACTGCAACGACTGGCTCGAAGCCAAAGAGCCGGTCAACAGCTTCAGAGCTCAAGAAGACAAGAACTGCTAAGGTTGAAGCCAGGAAGAGGAAAAGCTCTGAAGCCTCTCCTACTGCCCCCAGCAAGAAGAAGCGAAAGATCAAGAAATCTCGGGCTGCTCCCACAGAGCCCTTGATAGTTGAACCTATCTCTATGGTTCACCCCAACGCAGAACGACAACTGACAGTTCATGAGCCTGCTTCCACAGAGGCTCCTGAAGCTGAAGACATACCAGCAGCCGACCCCATTGCTGCTGAAGACATTGGTCATCAGGACAATGTACAAGATGATGCAGCCCTTCCTCAGTATGAACAAAGCGAGCTCATCATCATTGGTCGTCCTCTGACGCCAATTGCACAAGATGCGTCATGGGCGGATCGCCCTCAAGAGGAAGAAGACAATGAGGCCCAACCCACTCCAACCCCACAGGCGTCGTCTGCATTCCGCAGGCTTCGCAAAGGTCCAAGGCCTCAAGTCTTTGCTGAAGACATTCCGGCTGCATCAGCCGAAGAAGAAGCACCACAAGAGCCCACTCCAATGCTCCACCAAGAAACAGTTCTCCAGGAGAACGTGCTTGTGACTGACCCTCCAGCTAGTCAAGTGGAGGCTGAAAATATTGAGGCTGCCACAACCAACATTGAAGCCAATGTGGAGCCCTCCCCACCAAAAGCTTCAGCAGACAACGAAGCTACTGATCCAGACACTTCTGTTCCTGAGTCTGCTGCTGGTCCTCAATTTGATTATCATGTTGAGCACAGGCCTCATGTCCAGAAGCCAGTCCCAAGGCTGCCAAGGTTCCCAGGTCCTGCATCAGCTCCTGGCTCCTTCGACATCAATAGCTTCAAGGCAGACAATACGTTCTTCAACAGCTCCAAGAACCCCTATTCAAGGGAAAGGATTTCATCAGATAGGTTCTGGAGCTATCCTCAGCGCAGCTACTATTCATGCATCCTATACAACCAAGGTCGCACCTTCCCGCACAAGCGCCTTGATGTTGAAGCTATTGCTGGTCTGCCCTGTTTAGATTAAGCGCTGGATTGCTTCAAGAAAGTGGGTCTGCTGCCGTTTATAACTGATGAAGAGCACTGGAATGAAGAGCTTCTGTTGCAATTCTATGCCACCCTACACATCAAGGGATACAACAAAGATCCGAAGACTTGGGCCCTGGAGTGGATGACCGGCAATGTCCATCACGAAGCCAATGCATTCGATATCATTGAGCTCACCGGCCTGCCCACTCCTGGCGAACTCTTCAAGGAAGGTTGTCCACTACACACTGAAGCTCTTGAGAGCATATTCGAGAGGCCTGAACCAAATATGAGTCAGATGCTCTCCATCATGAAGCCACTGCCTCTCGATGCTCCTTATCCAACAGAGTTCTTCGTTGAAGACTTTGAGTACCTGCCCAGAACAATCTATCACATTATCCGGCGGACTCTCTGGCCTATTAAAGGGCACTCTCCAAATGCCAAGATTGAGGGTGCAATGAAGACTCTGATATTCTGTATCCTTCATGGCAAATGCTTCAACGCACAGGATTTCTTCATACGCCAACTCGCTGCATCAGGCTCAGATCTGTTTGGTTTAAAGTTCTATGCTCCTTGGGTAATGAGACTGATCAAGCTTCACTCTGCGATCTCATATCAGCCTTCAGCCCGCAACCATCGGATCTTCTTGCCAGATGTGGATACCTCTACCGAAGCTATATATCCTGAGCCTGCCAAGCAACCTTTGACTCTTCAGAATGCAGAACACCAGAGCTTCACTCAAAATGATGAAGGTGTTGAAGCCATCTCCAGGGTGTATCCTTTGGCTGGCACTACACGTGCGCCACACCCTGCTTCAACTGAAGCCACTGATAGTGCAACTGCTTCAAGACCCAAGAAGCGCGCTCGTGTTCTCAATGACCGAGAGCTTCTTGTGGCCCTTCATCAAAAACAAGATAGGCATCACGACTGGCTAAAGCATCAGATGAAAAGCCTCTTGGTGGATGTTAATCGTCTTCGAAATCTTGCCACCAAGAATGCTTTCGTCACTCATGAAACCTGTCGTCGTACATGGAAAGGGCTATCAATGATATGTACTGAAGCTGAACTTGAAGAGGATGGCTTCACTGAGCGATTCAAGTTTGACACCACACCTCCTAGAAGTGCTGTGATGCGCAACACACCATCACCTGAAGACTCTGAGTTTTCTTCATCTGCTGTCACAGTCACTGCCAGAATCATTGATGAAGAAGACGATGCTACATCACCGCCACCTGCTTCAGCACCTCCAAGCTCTTTTGCACCGCCAAACACCTCCAACGACCCTGCTGCTCCTGGGAACGAGTAGACACTCTATGTCTTCAAACCTTTTTGGTCCTTGCTGACAAAAGGGGGAGAAGCATATGGGTTGATAGTCTTCAAGCGGGTCCATATGGGCGGGTGCTTTATGTTTTGCTATATTTTGCTTCGTGCTTACAACTCACGTTTTCGCTTCATTTGGTTCTTATGAGTTGTAACACTTAAAACAGATGGTCGTCTGCTACTTGTTTGCCACCCTATTTTGCGAAGATAAATTCCGCATGTGTGACGATAAATTCCGCACTTAGCTCATTCTGCAGACGTCCATTTTCCATTATGCATGTAATTATATTCATATACTTTCACATGCATAGTGGATTGTCATCATATGCTGAAGTGGATCTCCAAGTACAACCTGCCATGTGCATTTGCATTCCAAAAGCAAATTAACTTATATGCACATCTTCAGGGGGAGCCCTTGCAACTTATGAAGACAATTCCTTATCCTTTACAATTTCACAGACTATATTCCCCGTTGAAAACTTCAACTAGTTTGTCATCAATCACCAAAAAGGGGGAGATTGTAAGTGCATCTAGTGCCACCCCTAGTTGGTTTTGGAGTATTGATGACAAACCTAGTTGAGGGACTAATGTGTTTGTGAGAATTGCAGGATAACACAGGTAGGAGTCCCTCATTGATTCGGTTTTACTACCAGAGATGACCCCTAAAAATGTATGAAGACATTGAAGCCAAAGGTGGTATATGAAGATATTCACATTGAAGACTATGACAAAAGAAGACACGTTATGAAGTCTATGGAGCTCGAAGACTTAGATCTTTCGTAGTTCTTTTTCTTTTGTGTTGAGTCATAGGAACCACCGTACTGTTAAGTGGGGTCCAGGAGAACCAGTCAGAATGACTGAAGTGATGCCTAAACCAAAAACTATGTCTTCGAGTGAAGACAATGAGAGCAAATCTTGTCCAGAGCCGGACAAGTCAGCTTTGCTTGTAGCCCAAGTAAAGTTGCCATGAGAGTTTGAAATCTGATTGTTGAAACACGTGTCAGTTCCTTAGTGACCCAGGGTCATTTCGGACAAATCAGGTCGGGTTGCCAAGTGGCTATAAATAGCCCACCCCCTACAACCATAAACGGTTGGCTTCTCAGATTTCAGTGCACGGCTTTTGTCGTTTGAGAGCAACCCACCCTCGAAGCCTTTGAGAGAAAATTCCTAGCGAGGAGAAAAGCCCTAACCACCCAGAGCCAGAGAACATTGGGCATCACTTAAGTCTTCTTGTCTGTGTGATCTGAAGACTTATTACACTTGAGGACTGTGAATCCTCCAGATGGTTAGGCGTCGCGTTCAGAGCATCCAAGAGACATTGTGGATTGCCAGTGAACGAAGTCTGTGAAGGTTTGGGAGTCTACCTTGAAGACTTACCAGAGTGATTGGGCGAGGACTATGTGACCTTAGCTCAAGGAGAATACGGTGAGGACTTGGTGTCCTGAGCTGCGTGTTCAGGACTGGGTGTCCGGGACTGTGTGTCCTAAGGTTTAAATACCTAGCCGCTCCAACCAGACGTACAGTTGTCACAGCAACTGGAACTGGTCCAACACATCATTATCTTCAACGAGTCACCGGTTTCATCTTCACTTATTTTTTCTTACTGTTACTCATTGTGAAGCCATTGCATGCTTGCTCTATCTTTTGTCTTCACAACGTGAATGTATGATCTGTTTGGCTTCATGACTTCTTCCTACCTGATCCTTATTACACTGCAGCTGTTTGTCTTTGTGCTTTCACTCTATTGAATACTTGACCATGGCTTGCCTAGTGTAATCTAACTTCCGCTGCATAGTAATAGGCAAAATCTTCGCTGTTTGTCTTCATAACTCCCACGTTTTGAAGACTTTCATAAAAATCGCCTATTCACCCCCCCCCCTAGTCGATATAACGCACTTTCAGGGTGAACCACTACCGGACCACGGTAATACGGAGAATCAAACCGAACAAACCAATTCTGTCAAAGATAATAGTTCGGACGACATAACGTCGGACAGGCACCCGGAGCAGCAGAATGCTCGTCAAAGGCTTGTTGCCACCGGGAGGAGTCTGAAAAAGCAAAAGCAAAGGCTCAAGGCTGCGCAGGACACACTCCAAATCAGATGGAGTAAAGTACTCAACACAGCAGCGAAGTACGGCGACAATCGCCCCATTAAGAGCTACCCAAAGCAGAAGTTGCTACCTGAATTCGATGAGGAGGCCTCAGACCCCCCACAACCAAAAATCAAAACAGCCACCTGGCCGGATAGACGACCTCACGGCCAACATAGAGCGGCAAACAACGCCACTTACAAGCCAATACGCGATGCATGCGAGGGCTCGCACCAAAAGGACGGCGCAACCAGATCCATCTATGGACCACGCAAGCGCGCCCCAGCATACGATGTAACACAACAAACATCCGAACGACGCGGTACACCCAGATACAGGGGTGCCGCACACCCCCTATGTTTCACCGATGAGGTGCTGGACCATGAATTTCCAGAGGGATTCAAACCCGTAAACATAGAGGCATATGACGGAACAACAGACCCTAGGGTCTGGATTGAGGACTATATCCTCCATATCCATATGGCTCGAGGAGATGATCTCCACGCCATCAAGTACTTACCCCGCAAGCTCAAAGGGCCATCTCGTCACTGGCTTAAAAGCCTCCCCGAAAACACCATTGGAAGCTGGGAAGAGCTCGAAGATGATTTTTGGGAAAATTTTCAAGGGACTTATGTCCGACCTCCGGACGTGGATGATTTGAGTCATATAACTCAACAGCCCGGAGAGTTAGCCCGAAAGCTTTGGAATAGGTTTCTTACTAAAAAGAACCAAATTGTTGACTGTCCGGACGCCGAAGCCTTGGCAGCTTTTAAGCATAGCGTCCGTAACGAATGGCTTGCCAGACACCTCGGCCAAGCAAAGCCGAGAACAATGGCAGCATTAACAAGCCTCATGACCCGCTTTTGCGCGGGTGAGGACAGCTGGCTAGCCAGATGCAGCACCAGCAACCCCAGTACATCTGAAGTTAGAGATGGAAACAGGAAATCACGGCGCAACAGCAATAACAAATGCCGGAATAAAGAAGACAGCACAAAGAGCACGGCAGTAAACGTCGGATTCAAAAGCTCTCGGCCAGGTCAGCAAAAGCCGCCCTCTAAAGGCGCCAGAGACAAACTGTCCAGTCTAAACAAAATTCTGGACCAAATATGTCAGATCCATAGCACCCTTGGTAAACCAGCTAATCATACCCACAGAGAATGTTGGGTCTTCAAGCAGTCCGGCAAGCTCAGCACCGTACACAAGGGGGAGGATACACCAAGCGAAGACGAGGATGAGCCTCTCAAGCAAGACACTAGGGAACAAAAGAAGTTTCCACCAGAAGTCAAAACGGTAAACGTGTTACACGTGATCAAGGGGAGAAACAAAACGGTAGTCCCAGAAAAATATGCCCAAAGGCATACCACCGCGGAGTCCTGCCACTGCTCGTCTCAACCGATCATTTTCGACCATCGTGATTACTCAGCAAGTATCCGGCGTGCAGGATGGGCTGCCCTGGTATTAGACCCAATAATTGACGGATACCACTTCACACGAGTCTTGATGGACGGTGGCAGCAGTCTCAACCTGATATACCAGTATACAATCCGTGAAATGGGGATAGACCCAACGAAAATTTGCCATAGCAATACCACCTTTAAAGGAGTAACGTCAGGCCCAGGGGCTCATTGCACGGGCTCCCTACTACTAAAGGTTATATTCGGTTTCTCTGATAACTTCCGTAGCGAACATTTAACGTTCCATATCGCTCCGTTCCAAAGTGTCTATCAAGCACTACTCGGACGCGAAGCTTTTGCTCGCTTTAATGCAATACCACATTACGCTTCCCTGACGCTCAAGATGCCCGGACCATGCGGCATCATTACAGTAAACGGAAGTATTAAGTGATCTTTGCGCGCCGAAGAGAATGCGACTGCCTTGGCAGCCGCACACTAAAAACGGCCTCACCAACTAAAGCATTTGATAGGTCGTCAAGACCACGGACGCGGTTAGACGAGTCCAGCACTGCTATATGTAATTTGTACCGGATTGATGGCCACACCCCTATTACAAATACAAGGGGCTCAATGTGTGCAGACAAGTGGCACTTTCTACTCATTTTTAGTTCTACATGGTTTCTTTAAAAACTATCTTTTTGCACGACAACTTTTTCACCTAAGTTCCTCTCTTTTACAGATGATCATCGTGCTACACCCATCCAGGATACGGCACAACGGAGACACAGGTGCAGACGTGTAGCAGGGACCCGCTCCAAGGATTCTTTTTAGATTAAGACCCTGCGTAAACCTTTTTTACTGTCTCTTGTTGATACACATCCCTCGAATTCTCAGTACAATTGAGAAGGATGCTGATGTCTTGGCATGTGGCTACATCATAATAATGCATGTACCTGGACACAAGGGGCTTCTTACAAAGGGCACTATTTAGGCCCAGTTTATACCATAAAGACCGAATACCTTAGGGAGTGTTCGGCGTCGTGAGTTTGGCCTTATATGCATCAGCTCCGAATCATTGTCTTTGGTCAAATGTTGGGTTTGCCCGGCTCCTGTGTTTTGGTGCCTTACGCTCCGCTTTATCGGCTAAGGTAGCACCAGGAGAACTACTGCGATTGTGCCCTGGTTCACCCGAACGAGCACCTTAGTAGAGAAAGCCGAAAACTGACTGTCATGATATAGCGTGAGACTGGTCAACCACTCAATGACCTATCGGAATGTTAGAATTCCTCCGCCTTAACGAAGGTCCATTTTCCGGCCAGGCATGTACGCACCCCGAGATCGGGAGAGTGCGGAGCCACCAGGGGCTATCTAGTAGCCCCACTGTCAAACTCCTATGGCTAAGTGAAAGTGATAAAGCATTATAGTCCGGTTGCCTCGTTCGCTGCGCTATCACCTCCTTAATAGGACCAAGACGTTGGGTTAAGTGTGACCACGTGTTTTTTGCGAGCACCTCCGCATTATATGCATGGGGGTTGAAACCGACGACTGCAATCTTTCAGGTTATATACATATATACACAAACGGCCGCACAGGAGGCATCACACTACTTTCCGGCAAAAGTATAAATAAAGCCTTACTATATTTCATTAAAACATTGTGTTTACAATGGGAATACATGTCATTCAAACATAATATTCTTTGAGCACTGGGACTCTATCAAACGAGCACCCTCAAGAACCTCTTCAAAATAGTGCTCGGCAGCTACCCGGCCTATGGCCGAACCTTGCGCCGCAATAGTGGTAGCATCCATCTCCGCCCAGTATGCCTTGACATGGGCAAAGGCCATCCGCGAGCCTTCTATGCACGTCGACCTCTTCATCGCGTTGATGCGCGGCACTACACCAAGGAACTGCTGCACTAAGCTGAAATAGTTGTTCGGCTTCGGCTTCTCCGGCCACAAATGATCTACAACAGACCTCATGGCAAGTCCGGACAACCTAGTAAGTTCGGCCCATTCGGCTAGCTGGTCAGTCAAGGGAAGCAGACGCTCTGGAATGTTGAATTGCGACCAGAATAGCTTGTCCACTTCACGATCTGATTGATCTTGGAAGTATTCGACCGCATCGATAGCGCTTGCCGCCAAGTCCATATATGCGTCTGCCGAACTCCACAGTCGATCCAAAGGGGCATATCGCGGATCTCCAAACTTCCTCCGCAGCAGAAAGGGCTTCCCAGCCGCAATATCCCCGGCTTCGCACAGCTCCTCCTTCTTCACCCTCATAGTAGAGCGACTGTCTTTGGTCGCCATAGTGGCCTTCTCAAGGTCCGCTGCCTTCACTCCGTTCTCTTCTTCAAGGAACTGGCAACGGTCGGCGGTGCCTTTTAATTCTACGGCCATCTTGGCCATCTTTTCTTTGCTTTCGCAATGGGCAGCCTTCTCGGCTCTTAACTCTTCGGCCGCCTTCAAAGCAGCTGCATTACTAACCCTCACTTGTTCCTTGGCTTGGGCGAGTTCCGCCCGAAGGGTCTCCACGGTGGCAGCTCCGTCTGCAGTCACAACATATTAAAGATACTGGCATCATGCTGCTCTTATTGTGTGACATTCACCAGAAAGCATTACTTACCCTGTGATTCGTCAAGCCGCTTATTAACAAGCTCGATGTCAGCGTCTGCCGCATCTAGTTGTCGTTTTAATTCGGCAAACTCACTAGTCCGGCTAGCCACCAGAGCTTCCACCACCTGCACATAAAGGCAGTCTGGTTATTGCCTGGGACTATGATCCTCTGTTCGCCGCCATTCTCGACGACAACCAGAGTCTCAAGGGCTACTATCTGCACAGGGCACACCTAACATGTGCGGTACTATCACATATTATTTCACGTACCTCAAAGCCTGTCAGTAGACTCATAAAGGCTTCATGTAATCCGCTTTCGGCGGATGAAATTCTCTCCATCACCGTACCCATCAGCGTCCGGTGTTCTTTTGAGATGGCCGCTCGCCCTAACAGCTCCCTTAGAACGTCCGACCGCAAACCAGACGGTGCCGGACTCTTTCGTTTGCTCTCTTCGGGAGCCGGACGCTGGCGACTTCGGGAATCTATGGGATTATCTTCTGGCCTCACCAGATCCGGAGAGGCCCTCCGTGACGACACTTCGGGGTCGCCCGCTTCTGGAGTGGAGGAGTCCGGGGGAGGCATTTCGCTCTCCATCATCTCCGGAAGAAGATCCCCCGAAGACGAGCTCAGCTGAGAAGGGCTAAGACCCGAACTGCAAGATATATGCGGTGGTTATTTTCTCAGAAGAAAGATAGTATACCTTCACTATTAAAGTATTTTTGGATCACTTACGACTCGTTGGAGTGTTGATCGCCCCGTGGACTTTGTGCGGCAAGAGCACCCCCCCCCCCCCCCCCCCCCCGAGGCAGGAGCCTCTGTTGGAGACTTCTCTCATTTGGAGGCCTCGGCTTCCGGATCCTCGGAAGCAGTCCTCTTCCTCCCCCGGTTATCCTCCTTTAAGGAGGCGCTCATTCCCTCGGTTGGAACTGGCAGCGATGGGGGCCCACTTCCGCCCATATTATTCCCCCCTGTATCTTCCTTCGAGGGCTCCGGGCAAGGTGCGAGCTCGAGCATCTTTTCCAATATCGGATTTTCCAAACCCTCAGGGAGGGGGGCCGAACACCGAATCATATTCGCCTTTGTTAGCCAGTCCTGGTCAAAGAGCGATCTCTCATAAATAACTTCATGATGAATAAAAGGATGTGTGTTCGGCTAGAGGATTTCTTACTTGTTCGGCGGTGCGGTTACTGCTCAGGCCCACGTCCTCAGTAGCATCCGGACACTCTATTTGAGGTCCGAAGAATGACTTGTACATATCCTCGTGCGTCAGGCCGAGGAAACTTTGAATGGCACGAGGTCCTTCTGGGTTGAACTCCCACAAGCGAAGGGGCCGGCGTTTGCAAGGCTGGACTTGACGAACTAGCATAACTTGTACTACCACGACCAAATTAAAATCTCCGTCGAAGAGATCTCGAATGTGGCTTTGCAGTATAGGCACGTCCTTTGCTGGACCCCAGCTCAGACCTCTGCTAATCCATGACATTAGTCGTGGTGGGGGGCCCGAGCGGAAAGCGGGGGATACCGCCCACTTGGCACTTCTGGGAGCTATGACATAAAACCACTCCCGTTGACATAATTCGGACACCTCCGGAAAGGAACCTTTCGGCCATTGAGCTCCTGCCATATTGCCTATTGATGCACCTCTGCATGCTACATGTTGCCCCTCGATCATCTTCGGCCTCACTTCAAAGGTCTTGAGCCACTGGCCGAAGTGAGGGGTAATGCGGAGGAAGGCCTCACATACGACAATAAATGTCGAGATATGGAGAAAGGAGTCCGGAGCTAGATCGTGGAAATCTAGCCCGTAATAGAACATCAAACCCCTGACGAAGGGATCTAGAGTGAGGCCTAGGCCTCGGAGGAAGTGGGAGACGAACACGACGTTCTCATTGTTCGGGAGTAGGGACGACCTGCCCTCGAGCACGAAGCCGATGCGAAACCTCGGCGGACAGGTATCTGGCCTCCCTCAACTTCTTGATGTACTCTTCTGTCACGGAGGAGGGCATCCATCAGCCTTGAAGGCTAGATCCGGACATGATTGAAGGTTCGGAGCACCTAACCTGGGCTTTGGGTGTTTGAACTCGAGGCGGGGGAAGGATTCGATTGAGCACGGGAGGGAAAAAGTAAAAGCCTTGTCCCTTTATAAAGAGGGTGAATATCAAGCGTCCTGTCCGTAGCCATTTGGACTTGCCTATAATCTAGGAGTCCTAGACACGGTTGGGTTACCCACGACCGTATTAATGAGAATCCCGTAATTGTGGGAACATGATCTCTGCTTTGACAAGACGTGTCAGGAAACCGCCTCGCATTATGTGCGGAGCTAGTTGAGGAAAAACGGTTCGAATAAGCACCGGGCCATGGCATGATGTCATGTTGCCAAAACGTGTCAGCAGATTAAAGATTTGTGGAAATATTATTCTCTCTATGGTGGTATGTGGAACTTGTTTTGCAGGGTCGGACACTATCCTCGTTTTCAAGTTCTTCTGTGATGTATTCGGAGAAGGAACCCGCCTTGCAATGCCGAAGACAATACTGTGCGCCGGACTCATCGTCATTGAAGCCTGGTTCAGGGGCTACTGAGGGAGTACTGGATTAGGGGGTCTCCGGATAGCCGGACTATCTCCATAGGCTGGACTGTTAGACTATGAAGATACAAGATTCAAGACTTCGTCTCGTGTCCGGATGGGACTCTACTTGGCGTGGAAGGCAAGCTAGGCAATACGGATATGGATATCTCCTCCTTTGTAACCTACCTTGTGTAACCCTAACCCTCTCCAGTGTCTATATAAACCGAAGGGTTTTAGTCTGTAGGACAACAATCACAACATACAATCATACCATAGGCTAGCTTCTAGGGTTTAGCCTCTCTGATCTCGTGGTAGATCTACTCTTGTACTACCCATATCATCAATATCAATCAAGCAGGGCGTAGGGTTTTACCTCCATCAAGAGGGCCCGAACCTGGGTAAAACATCGTGTCCCTTGCCTCCTGTTACCATCCGGCCTAGACGCACAGTACGGGACCCCCTACCCGAGATCCGCCGATTTTGACACCGACAGGCCTGGGTGCCATGATTTCTGATCTGAACTGTTTATGTTATCACCATTATATCCATGTTCTAGATCCAATCTTGCAAGTTATAGTCACCTACTACGTGTTATGATCCGGCAACCCCGGTGTGACAATAGTCGGGACCACTACCGGTGATGATTGTAGTTTGAGGAGTTCATGTATTCACCGTGTGATAATGCTTTGTTCCGATTCTCTATTAAAAGGAGGCCTTAATATCCCTTAGTTTCCAATAGGACCCCGCTGCCACGGGAGGGTAGGACAAAAGATGTCATGCATGTTCTTTCCATAAGCACGTATGACTATTTACAGAACACATGCCTACATTATATTGATGAACTGGAGCTAGTGTCGTATCGCCCTAGGTTATAACTGTCTCATGATGAATATCATCCAACAAGTCACCGATCCAATGCCTATGAATTTATCTTATATTGTTCTTGCTAAGTTACTACTGCTATCATCACTGCTACACTTGCTAGAAAATTACTGCTATCACTGTTACCATTACTATTGCTACTTTCACTGAGGGAGTCCTGGATTAGAGGGTCCCCTGGCGTCCGGGCTATGTGACATGGGCCAGACTGATGGGCCATGAAGATACAAGATAGAAGGCCTTCCCCCGTGTCCGGATGGGACTCTCCTTTGCGTGGATGGCAAGCTTGGCATTTGGATGTGTAGTTTCCTTTCTCTGTAAATCGACTCTGTACAACCCTAGGCCCCTCTGGTGTCTATATAAACCGGAGGGTTTAGTCCGTAGAGGCTAAGACAAATCATATAGGCTAGACATATAGGGTTTAGCCATTATGATCTCGATGTAGATCAACTCTTGTAACCCCTATACTCATCAAAGTCAATCAAGCAGGAAGTAGGGTATTACATCCATTAAGAGGAACCGAACCTGGGTAAACGTCGTGTCCCCTGCCACTTGTTACCTTCAATCCTCAGACGCACAGTTCGGGACCCCCTACCCGAGATTAGTCGGTTTTGACACCGACATTGGTGCTTTCATTGAGAGTTCCACTGTGTCGTCAAACAGAAGGCTCGATGGCTCGTTCGATCATCTACAACGATGCTATTTCGGGGGAGACTTTCCTCCCCGGACAAATTTTCATATTTGGCGGCTTCGCACTGCGTGCCAACTCGATTGGCCACCTCGAACAGATCAATAGCTACGCCCCTGGTCATCAGATCAGTTTTGGAAACCTAAACTATATCGTTGATATCCAAGGAGACTTGATCTTCGAAGAATTCACGACCCCGATCACTACTCTGGCCTTAGATCTGGAGCAAACCATCAGGTCCGAAGATGGGAGTTTGGATCCCACCGGACTCTCCGCTATGAACTACACTATCAAGGATCCAGAGGCGGTTGTGTCTGCGGCGAACTCGGAATCAGACCGGGTTCCCCCTATCATTGAAAGGCCGAACTCGCCCCCGAACTCTAGATTCGAACACTCGAAGTCCGCGCCAAGTAGGCATGGCCAGGAGGCCTTCGCCCCGGCCAACCCCGCGAACTCTCGTTTCCCCGTCCAAACCTCGTTCTTAAATGAGCCTATGGACTTAATGCGATCCCTCGCCATTACAGAGGAATCACTTTTGAACTATGCCCAGCCCGGACTAGCGGCTAAGAGCAGGGAATTTAAGTCCCATCCACCACCCACTTTATAGCCACTGTCGAAGATTTAACCGACATGCTGGACTACGCCTCAGAAGACATTGACGACATGGATGACGATGCCGGAGACGAACAAGGCCAAGACCTGCCATTTACCGGGCGTTGGACGGCCACGTCCACATACGATGTATATATGGTGGATACATCCAAAGAGGACAATGGCGAAGGCAGGAAGGATCCAGTTGAGGACAAACCTTTTGAGGCTCCACCAAAGCGTCGACGCCAGCGACGCCGCTCAAAATCGCGTCATGGCAAAGACAGCAACACCGACACCGGAGACGATAACACTCCAGAGGATGCCGAAGACCCCGAAGCCCCCGTCAAGCCCACATCCGAATAGGATGATGCGGTGGAGGGGCAAGTTCACCCTGACGATCCGGTCGGGAACGAGGACTCAGAAGACAGTAATTATCTACCGCTCTCCAAGGATGATGTGAGCCTTGGCGACGAAGACTTCATCGTGCCAAACAAAACACTCGAGCAGGATCAATTTAAGTGCCAGCTAATCGCGACTGTGAGAAGCCTAAAAAGCAGCAGCAGCGGTTCCAAGCCGAACATGATACACTCAACGACAGGTGGACCCAAATCCTAGCCGCCGAAGAGTATGGCCTTCAATGGCCAGCAAAGAGTTATCTGAAGCGTCGGCTATTACCACAATTTAACGACGAGGCCCTCGAGCCCATACCGTCAAGACATGACCGTGCTGATGAACCAGACCGGCCACCACGCAGGCAAGATAAAGCGGCCACCGACGCCGAACACCAACCCGCACCACCTCGCCGTAGAGGCAGAGAGACAGCGGCTCCAGGATACATCTACGACCTGTGACAAGACCTGAGTAATAGAGCAGGGCAAGCAAGATCAATCTATGGATCAAGGGGGCGCACCCCAGCGTGAGAGGACGACCGTCAAGCTTGGCCGGAAAGGCATAACCTTACCAGGGTCGAAAACCGCATACGGACTTCATCCGAACTACGTCGCGACGTCGCCCGATACAGAGGCTCCGCACACCCCTTATGCTTCACTGATGAGGTAATGGAGCACCAGTTCCTAGAAGGGTTTAAACCCATGAATATTGAATCATACGATGGAACGACAGATCCCGTAGTATGGATCGAAGATTTTCTTCTCCACATCCACATGGCTCGCGGTGACGATCTCCATGCCATCAAGTACCTCCCCCTAAAACTCAAAGGACCAGCACGACACTGGTTAAACAGCCTCCCAGAAAACTCCATTGGTAGCTGGGAAGATCTGGAGGATGCCTTTAGAGCATAGTTCCAAGGTACCTATGTTCGGACTCCAGACGCCGATGACCTTAGTCACATAGTCCAGTAACTTAAAGAGTTAGCCCGGAAGCTCTGGACCAGGTCCTTAATTAAAAAGAACCAAATTGTAGACTATCCGAACATTGAAACCCTCGCGGCCTTTAAACACAGCATCCGGGACGAGTGGCTCGCCCGCCACCTCGGTCAAAAAGAACCAAAGTCCATGGCAGCTCTCATCGCACTTATGACCTGCTTTTGTGCAGGAGAAGATAGCTGGCTAGCTCGTAGAAGCAACGCTACCAGTGATCCTGGCACCTCTGAAGTCAGAGATGGCAACGGCAAGCCATGACACAACAAACACAAGCGTCGAATTAACAACTAAGATACCGAAGACACGGCGGTCAATGCCGGATTTAGAGGGTCTAAACCCGGTCAGAGGAAGAGACCATTCAAAGGAAACAAAGACGGTCCATCTAGTTTGGACAGAATACTTGACCGGCCTTGCCAGATTCATGGCACCCCTAACAAGCCTGCCAATCATACCAACAGAAATTGTTGGGTCTTTAAAAAGGCCGGTAAGCTAAACACCAAACATAAAGGAAAGGAGCCGCCCAGCGAGGACAACAACGAAGAGACTTGCCCAACAAACACCGGGGGGCAAAAGAAATTTCCCCCTGAGGTAAAAACTGTGAACATGATCTATGTCACTCATATCCCCAAGCGGGAGCACAAGCGCGCACTAAGGGACATTTATGCCATACAGCCAATCGCCCCAAAATTTAATCCATGGTCAGCCTGTCCGATCACTTTTGATCGCAAAGACCATCCGATCAGTATCCCTCATGGAGGTTCGGCAGCATTGGTCCTCTATCCAATTATCAACGGCTTCCATCTCACGCACGTCCTTATGGACGGCAGTAGCAGTCTTAACCTGCTTTACTAGGACACTGTCCATAAAATAGGCATTGATCTGTCAAGAATCAAGCCCACCAAAACCACCTTCAAAGGAGTGATACCCGGCGTAGAGGCCTACTGCACAGGGTCCATAACGCTGGAGGTAGTCTTCGGCTCACCGGATAATTTTCGAAGCGAAGACTTGATCTTCGACATCGTCCCTTTCCGCAGTGGCTATCACGCACTGCTAGAATGAACCGTGTTCGCCCGTTTCAACGCGGTCCTGCACTATGCTTATCTAAAGCTCAAGATGCCTAGACCACGCGGCGTTATAACAGTTAATGGAAACATGGAGCGCTCCCTCCGTACTGAGGAGCACACTTCAGCACTCGCAACTAAATTACAGGGTGGCCTTATCAAGCCGGACATTGTCAAACGAGTCCGGCCTACCCTGCAGAATGACAGTTCGGCTCGTCCAGAGCTAGAATAGCAATCCGGCCTCCGTCAAAGCCCCAACCTGATTGCAGCATATGTACCGCACGTACATAATTACGCACTAAAAATACCATGGGCAAAGACAGAGGCACACTAAAAACAAAGTCCACAATACGGCCCGACCCTATTAGGACCCTCATATTCTTCCTTTTCTTCGTCTTATTTTTATTTTTCAGGTTCCTTACAACACACACCACTTTTCGATGGTACCAAGGGCCCTTTTCTAGGCCCCTCATATATACTTGATCATTGATCCCCTCAAAGGATCATACACCAAGGCGAAAAGCAGCGCAGACATGCGGCAAAATGTCCAAAGGATCATCATCTTTTCCTTTTTAGGACATGTATACAGCTTTCCCTTGGGCTCGGCATGTAAAATAGCCTCGATGCTTATCGCATCCTCTGTAAAAATATGTTTTGACATATCAATCAGACTATAATGGAAACAGTTTCGCCCAACCCTGTTTGGTATTGGCTTATTTCCTAATATGTATTCCCTCTTTACGTCAGATTGGCACACACACACCTTGGCTCGATTTAAATCGCCAGGGGCTCTAGTCAGCCACATATATTTTTCACAAAAAAATATGCCTGAACACTTTTATAGTATACTTCGGCGTCCCAAATATGACATTATATGCATCAGCTCCGAATCATGGGTTTGGTCAATAGTTGGGTTGCCTGGCTCGTGTGGTTACGACCTTACGTTCCGCTTGTTCGACTAAGGTAGTAAAGGGAGAACTACTGCGATTGTGTTTTTGGTTCGTCCGGTCAAACACCTCAGTAGAGAAAGCCGAAAAGTGACTGTCATGGTATGGCGAAAGTTGGTCGGCTATTCGGCGACTTAATGTAAATCTCTTGCGATTTTTTCTATATTACACGAAGGACTAACTTCGGTCCGGTCATGCGCCTAAGGCATCCCAGTTCGGACAGCCGCACGCGCACCAGAGGCTAGTTCTTAGCCCTACAGTCAAACTCCTATGGCTAAGTGAAAGCGCTAAAGCCGCATAGTCTGATTGCCTCGTTCGTTACGTAAGTCACCTCCTTTAAAGACCAAGACGTTGGGTCAAGAGTGATTACACGTCATTATGAACACCCCGTAGCATCTATGTGGGGGCTGAAGCCGATGACTAGCAAACTTTCAAGAATAATAAAATACGGCCACACAGGAGGTATGTAGTTCAGATAAAATCATAAATGTCTTACAAAGCCTTGTTTATAATACAAGGTCGGGGCAGTTCAGATACATTCACTTGAACACAATATCCTTCGAGTGTTGACTCTCTATAAAACGGGCACCGTAGAGGACATCTTCAAAACAGTGCTCCGACTTGCGGTGGTCCTTGCCTCCGGGCGGACCGTCAACCGCCACAACGGCGGCCTTCATCTTCGCCCAGTGCATATTGACACGGGCAAAGGCCATCCGTGCACCTTCTATTCACGCAGAGTGCTTCACAGCCTCAACTCGGGGCAAGGCGTCGCCGAGCTGCTTGACCAGGCCAAAAGTAACTGCTAGGAATGGGTCCAGTTGGCCATAACCGGACTATGATGTCCTTCATGGCCAAACCAGACATCCTATGCAGCTCCGCTAGCTGCATCATCTGGTTGTTTAGTAGTATTGGCCGCTCCGGTGCCAGGTACTGCGACCAGAAGAGCTTCTCCGTCGTTTCCCCTTCTTGGGCCCGGAAATGCTGTGCAGCATCGGCAGCACTCTGTGGGAGATCCGCAAAGGCTTCTGGAGTACTCCATGGTCGATTCAGCAAAACATACCTCCGACCGCCAAATATACTCTGTAAAAGAAAAGGCTTACCAGCCACTATTTGTTCGGCTTGCTTGATCTCCTCACGAGCCGCCTGGGACTCGGTCTGCGCCTCCTTGGCCTCTTGTAGAGCCTTGGCGAGTTCAGTTGCTTGGGCCTTATTCTACTCCTCCAAGGACTCGCACTTGTCGGCGGCGTCCTTAAGCTCTTGCTCCACCTCGGTCACCCTCTCCTCATACTGGCGGCGGGCGGCCTATTCGGCCTTTAAATCCGCGGCCGCTTTGCTCGCTTCCACCTCCTCCTTGGCTTCGACAAGGGCGCTTTTAAGGGTCTCAACCTTGGTCGCGCTGCCTGCAAACATACATGTAGCAGCACATGAGCCTAAACTCTGAGTTTGCATTGCAATTTAGGCTTGAAAGGGGTCTTTTAAAAGCATACCTTGGGCCTCATCGAACCACTTGTTAAGACGGTGGATCTCATCATCAGCCAGCTTCAGTTATACTGGAGTTCAGAAACTTCAGCGTCCTTCGCTGAAGCCGCTAACAGTGAAGCCTATTTACCAAAATAGATAAGTATGTTAACTCCGGCGAATATTTGATCCTCTATCCTGCCTCTTTTTCAAAAAGCTGAACAGAGTCTCAGGGGCTACTATCTATACACAGGCATATTTGTTGCACATGCAAAAGCTGCTAAGAATATTACATCGCATACCTCAATGCATGTTAACAAGCTGGTGAAAGCTTCGTTCAGCCTGCTTTTGGCAGACTGAACTTTTTCAACCACCATACCCATTAGGGCACGGTGCTCCTCCATGACGGAAGCATGTTGAAGTGCTTCCCTCAATTTGTCCGGCGCCTCCGGATTGATGGAGGTTGCCGGTGGAGTTGGTACTCCCCCCTCCCTTAAAGGGGGCTGCTCGCTCGATTTCGGAGCCATGTGGGTCTCAGTAGTTGTATTCGGCTGGGGGCCGGACTGGTTCGGGCCCCCGTCGTCAGTTTCCATGGGGGTTGTGCACCCCATGTTTTCGGCAGCCGAGGCATTACGCTCTAGCGCCGTTTCAGCGGCCCTCTGCACCTCTCCCTGGCACGGAGAGGTCCTTTGGGACAACACCTCGGTGTCATCCGTGGCATCCGGCGGAGAGGCTCACGGAGGCGTTTCACTCTACATCATCTCCGGCGCCAAAGAGTTCCCCGAAGACGATGATTGTTGGGGAAGATCATGGGCCAGACTGAAATACATAAATGATGTGTTATCCTACGATTTCTAAAAACCTGAACATATGCATAGTACCTTCGAATACTTATGATTTGGCCAGGGGCTTCGCCGTGGGGCGCCACTGGGGGATGGCTTCGGCATCCAAGTCCGAGCCATCCAAGAGGGTTATCTTCCCACTTTTGGACGCCTCCGCCTCTAGGTCGGCGGAGGCCGCCCTCTTCTTCTTCTCCTTGAGGGGAGAATTTCCCTCTTCCTCCAACTCCTCTTCGTCTTCATCTCCCTCGTGGGAGGAGAGAACTTTGGTATCTCCGGACACCGCGTCCGAAGTACCTTTACGGTGGAGACCACTTTTGGCCCCTTGCCTTTCTTCTTGGCCTTCTTCTCCGAGCCTAGTACGGTGCTAGGACCAGCATCTTCGTTAGTAGAGGAATGGCTGGGTCTTCGAGCAGCATAGCCGGACATTGGATCCGCTCCGCCTTCTTTATCCAGCCCAGAGGGAAGAATTGAAAGCTCAGCGTACCCCTTGGGTTTACAAAATGAAGTTATGTCCGGAAATCATAAAACTTACTGGTGTGGCCGGATGAGAACAGTCGAGGCCGATGTCTTCGGTCGTCTCCAGCCACGACTTCTGGGCCTTGAAAAGCAGCTTCCAGATTTGTTCATGTGTCGTGCCGAAGAATCACTGCAGGGTCCGAGGGCTAGCCCGATTGAACTCCCACATGTGGAGAGACCGGGGCTGGCAGGGAATAATCCGGCGAAAAAGCATCACCTGTATCACATCAGCATGGCTGGTGTTCTTCTCCATCATATTTTTGATGCGCTTCTGCAGCGTCATCACTTTATCGGATGATGTCCAATCTAGACCCTTGTTAATCCACGATGCAAGCTGCATTGGGGGCCGGATCTAAACTCAGGAGCGGCCACCTAGTTGGTGTCGCGGGGTTTGGTGATGTAGAACCACTCCTGCTGTCATATCTTGACAGTCTCCACGAAGGCCCCTTTTGGCCAGGTGACGTTGGGAAGCTTGCTAACCATGGCGTCTCCGCAATCTGCGTGCTACCCGTCAACCACCTTCGGCTTCATGTTAAAGACCTTGAGCCATAGGCCGAAGTGGGGGGAATGCGGAGGAGCGCCTCGCACACGACGATGAACGCCAAAATGTGGAGGAAGGAATTTGGGGCTAGATCATGGAAATCTAGCCCACAGTAAAACATGAGCCCACAGACGAAAGGGTGGAGAGGAAACCCTGGTCCGCGGAGAAAGTGGGGGATGAACAGTACCCTCCCGTTAGGCTCTGGTGTAGGGATGATTGATACGTCCATTTTGCATCATGCTTTTATATCAACATTTATCGCATTATGGACTGTTATTTCACTTTATATCACAATACTTATGGCTATTCTCTCTTATTTTACAAGGTTTACATAAAGAGGGAGAATGCCGGCAGCTGGAATTCTGGTCTGGAAAAGGAGAAAATATTAGAGACCTATTCTGCGCAACTCCAAAAGTCCTAAAACTCCACGGAACGTCTTAAAAGAAATAAAGAAAAATCCACGCCAAAGATGAAGGCCAGGGGGCCCACACCCTGCTCACAAGGGTGGGGGGCGCCCCCCCCCTTGGGCGCGCCCCCTATCTCGTGGGCCCCCTGGTGGCTCTCCGATGCCCATATTCTCCTATATGAGGTCTTTCGATGAGAAAAAAATATAGATGAAATTTTCGGGACGAGACTCCACCGCCACGAGGCGGAACCTTGGCGGATCCAATCTAGAGCTCCGGCAGAGCCGTTCTGCCGGGGATACTTCCTTCCCGGAGGGGGAAATCATCACCATCATCATCACCAACGCTCCTCTCATCGGGAGAGGGCAATCTCCATCAACATCTTCACCAGCACCATCTCATCTCCAAACCCTAGTTCATCTCTTGTATCCAATTCTTGTCTCAAAGACCGGGATTGGTGCTAGTAGGTTGCTAGTAGTGTTGATTACTCCTTGTAGTTGATACTAGTTGGTTTAATTGGTGGAAGATCATATATTCAGATCCTATATGCATATTATTACCCCTCTGATTATGAACGTGAATATGCTTTGTGAGTAATTACGTTCGTTCCTGAGGACAAGGGAGAAGTCTTGCTATGAGTAGTCATGTGAATTTGGTATTCGTTTGATATTTTGATAAGATGTATGTTGTCTAGCCTCTAGTGGTGTTATGTGAACGTCGACTACATAACACTTCACCATTATTTGGGCCTAGAGGAAGGCATTGGGAAGTAATAAGTAGATGATGGGTTGCTAGAGTGACAGAAGCTTAAACCCTAGTTTACGCGTTGCTTCGTAAGGGGCTGATTTGGATCCATATGTTTCATGCTATGGTTAGGTTTACCTTAATACTTTTGTTGTAGTTGTGGATGCTTACAATAGAGGTTAATCATAAGTGGGATTCTTGTTCAAGTAAGAACAGCACCCAAGCACTGGTCCACCCACATATCAAATTATCAAAGTATCGAACGCGAATCATATGAACATGATGAAAACTAGCTTGACAATATTCCCATGTGTCCTCGGGAGCGCTTTTCCTATTATAAAAGTTTGTTCCAGCTTGTCCTTTGCTACAAAAGGATTGGGCCACCTTGCTGCACTTTATTTACTTTTGTTATTTGTTGCTCGTTACAGTTTATCATATCACAAAACTATCTGTTACCACTTATTTCAGTACTTGGAGAGAATACCTTGCTGAAAACCACTTATCATTTCCTTCTGCTCCTCATTGGGTTCGACACTCTTACTTATCGAAAGGACTACGATAGATCCCCTATACTTGTGGGTCATCAATGATCTGCTTTTTTGGCAGGGAGCCGGTGGGCGATGTCCGCGGCCAAGTACCCCGCTTCCCGGAGTTCCTTGACGTTCCTCTCCGTGACGGAGGACGCCATCCACTTGCCCTGTGAGCTGGATCCGGACATGGCTGGAGTATTTGGTGGCGATGGAAAAGATCGAAACTTGGGCGCTAGAGCTCGAGGATGGAAGGGCTAAGGAATAAGAAGGTGTGGGGTAAAAAGATGGGTCCTTATCCTATTATAAAGGTAGTGAATATCAAGCGACCCCTCACAAGCCTTAAAACTCGCCTATTCTCAAGGGATCGTGCGAACTGCATGGTTGGATTACCCAAACCCATATTGATCAAAATCCCGCAATAAGGGGGCATGATCTCTGCTTTGACAAGACGTGTCAATAGAGGTTGCGCCTCGAAACGCGAAGCAGGAGGCCACAAAACGGTTCAAATAATAATAAGGCTAGACGTAACGTCTCGCCGAAAAAGCTGTCAGTAGACATGACTTATTTTGTTTAAGTATTTTGCCCTTGTGGTTCAGGGTTGTAACTATTATACAGATTCGGATATAGTTCTCTTGTTCAATTGCTTTGGAGTATTCGGAGGAGGAACCCGTCTTGCAATGCCGAAGACAATATGCGCGCTAGACACATCGTCATTGAAGCCTGGTTCAGGGGTTACTGAGGGAGTCCTGGATTAGGGGGTCCCCGGGCGTCCGGGCTATGTGACATGGGCCAGACTAATGGTCCGTGAAGATACAAGATAGAAGGCCTTCCCCAGTGTCTAGCTGGGATTCTCCTTTGCGTGGATGGCAAGCTTG